>NC_088422.1:43560249-43860249 GCF_034236695.1 Oncorhynchus nerka
AGGCCGGATCTCCACTGCATCATCCTGGAATACCAGAGGAATGTCATGGATCTAGCCACTCATATCAATTCAAGCTTCCTCTGAAGCATGCTCTGTATTCATGTATGTACGTTAGTGATGTGCGGGTCAGCTGTTTGTTCACCCGCACCCGCCGGCAATTGCTAATAACCCATCCACAACCACCCATCCATATGTGATAAAGTTCAAATCTGAGGCTCGCAACCGACCCTAATATAGGGTAACCCGCTGATATAGATTTCTAATATAGAAAATGTGCTGTAGGCTACAGTCAGAGACGATGAAACCATTTTTTTGACAATGGGAGCCTGATTTACATAGGATTCTTTTTATAATTTATGACATTTTGGTAGGCTATTTGTTAGTCAACTTGTCTATAATTAGATACATGCAGCTTCTCTTTTGTTATTATATGTTGCCCTAGAAGACTAAATAAACACTTGCTCACCAGAATGTCATAAATGCTTCACTCTAGTTGACATCTGTAAAGTGGTCTGTCATCTAATGCTTCTTTCTCAGAGCAAAGAAGTTTAGGGACCGGGGAGAAAATGCAATGACAAAAAAATGTGTTTTCATTTACAAACAGGTTAGATTTTCTGTGCAAAATGTTCAAATGACATCAGTTTGACTAAGGAAATAGAAAGCTGTAAAAATGACCCAACATGTTTCTGATAAGATTTCAGTTTGGCTTGGAGTCATATTTTATGTGCTTGAAATACTAAAATCAGCTTCATGATGCACCTCTACAGACTGTAAATGCGCAGTTACAGTATTTACTTTCTCTCAAGATGCTGAATGAATTTTGTATTTAGTTTTTCACTCCTGTTCCCGAGTCAAAATGTTTCTACATTTGGATTATCATATTACTTCAAGAAATGCTTAATTCTGCAAGAGTTAATATGAAGGCCATGTGAGAGGTTATACACCTACAGTCAATGTCCAGATTTCAGTTTCCATTTAACCCATCTAAAAAGTAGGCTACAGTTCCCTTTATGTGCCTTAGGCCTATTTGAAATCCCCCGTCTTGTGACTGTCGAATTTGTATAGAGCCTCTGCTATATTCCTCTTCACTAAATCTTTCCAAAACACTACTTTTCTGGCCCTCCCTTCTATTTTCAACTCTGCATTTCGCAGCTTTTCTCCTATTGAATTAAACTCCGACATTGTCCTTTTTTCCTCAGTGGATTGACGTTAACAAAAGTGTTTGGCGACTGGCGTGGGCTATTTGGCACGTGTCGGCCTACTGTTATGCCATAAAGCTTAGGCTTATGCACTAATGCCAGAAAGCCTAAAATAATGAAAAGAAAAACCTCAATGTAGCACATAGATATCAATTTCACAAGAATGACACATTTATGGACTTTTTATAGTATTGTTTTCTTTTTATTCAATCCACCCGCCCTTTATACACACAATACTTCATGACCCTAAACCCTAAATTCTTATTTACAATTACGGCCTACCCCGGCCAAACCCTAACCCGGACGTCGCTGGGCCAATTGTGCACCGCCTTATGGGACTCCCAATCCCGGCCGGTTGTGATACAGCCCGGAATCGAACCGGGGTCTGTAGTGACGCTCTAGCACTGAGATGCAGTGCCTTAGACCGCTGCGCCACTCGGGACTGTAAACGCAGGGATTGCAGGTTATGAGTCACTCCGCGCATCGCTAGTGTTCGTGTGTGTGTGTGTGTGCGGGCGCGAGCATGTCCCTCTCTCACCTCGTCGGTGGGTGGGTACAAGGCGAACAGGTCTGCGTGGCGGTTCCCCTGCCGGGCTTCCAGGTTGAACCTGTCCAGGTCATCATGGTTACTGAAGCGTAGTAGCCCGTCCACTCTGGGGTCAGGGGTCAGACCAGAGCGGAGGTCAAAGTCAGAGGAGGTCAGGGTCCTGCCGGAGTCATCACTCAGTACCGCCAGGGAGGGGGACTTCACCTGTAATAATAATGACAGGTATTAGAAGAGAGGGAACGGACAGGGAGTGAGGAGGTAGGAAAAGGATGGAAAAGAGAACATCCAAAAAACTCAATTCTCCCAACAAAATCATGTCACTTCTCCCAAACAAAAGTACATTTCATGTAGGCCTGCATTGCAAGTGTTTCCAAATAATTGCATTACTTCAAGAGCTTAGGCCGGTAACTTGCTATGCAAGTGCAGCGGAGAGGTAAGACGTCGTCCATAGATTCCTAACATCAAGAGAATCGAGGCAACCTCATGGAATCCATGACTAATGGGTTCAACTCCAGGGGAGCCCAGCAACTTCGGCGCAAAGGGGTGCGTCCTCCATCACAGAGAGACCCGTGTTAATCAGGGATATTGCTAACATGGAATCACTCTACCACTGAGCTACATGACAAGACGGCTCTGGATTTTTCCGGCTACGTCCTACTTCCAACCACGCCATCCCCCCTCCCTCCTCACAGCACACCCGCACCCTTCATTCATTTTCTCTGTTGCCATCCTTCATCAAATTTGCCTCATTTGGGTCAAAATATTTACTCAAATCTGTCGTCTTCAACAATCCAGGAATTTCACCCTTTAAAACGTAAGAGGAAACATCGATCCATCTTCCATCTAACCCCAACCAGGCGTCCCCAATCTGGGTCACAGGGCTCCAGGCAACCCCACAGGATTGGTAATGATCCCCAGAGTGCTGCAGTGTTGGAGCATGGGACCATTAGAGGCGGAGTTAGAATAAGCCTGTTCTTCTCCTCTCTCTAGACTGGAGCAGATGGGAAACCCACGGCTGGAACAAAGGGCCTTTGGTTTGGGTGTTTGGGGCTTGGCAATACCTGGGGAATGGGGCTGGGGATGGGGAAGGACTGTTGAATAGAGCTGGGGGCTGGCTAAGGCTGGAGACAACAGAGGTTAGCTGGGGTTGGGACTTGACTGTCAGGAGGTTGGAGCTTTGAGCTTGGGACTAGGGGCTGAGAGAGGTGGAGCATGGGGTTGGCACAGAGAATTGGATGCTGACTGGGGCTGGACGGAAACAGACGAGGACTGCATGAATATTCACACCTCATTGTGTGCAGGGCAGGCTGGGTAAACATGAGGGAGACGGCGCCAGGATAGACGTAATAGGAATGACAAAACACTTCTGTGATCAGTGTTGTGCTCCCCAACCCGTCCTGTTCTCTCCCTTCTCTCCCTCCTCTCCCTCTCTCCCTCCTCTCCCTCCTCTCTCAGTCTCTGTCTCTCAGTCTCTCAGTCTCTCAGTCTCTCCACTTTAATTCCACACTGATTAGATTGTCCTCACCATTAAATCAGTGTGTGAAGATGAAGAGAGGTGTTATCATAGTTTCTCAGACATCTCTGTTTCCTGTGAGACAGACGAGGACACCTGTGGTGCTGCATCTGACAAGGAAACCACTGCATAGATTTCTACTGTATAAACCACTGCATAGGTTTCTACTGTATATAGCTAAATAACCACTGCATAGGTTTCTACTGTATATAGCTAAATAACCACTGCATATAGCTAAATAACCACTGCATAGGTTTCTACTGTATAAACCACTGCATAGGTTTCTACTGTATATAGCTAAATAACCACTGCATATAGCTAAAAAAAAAACTATCTATATCAATCGATCTGAGGAGTCCGGAGATTGAAACAACTGTAGTATTCGGGTTTCATAATGATCATTTTACCTTTCTCTTATACAGTACCTAGGGTATCATGTTACTCTGTTTATTTCAATCGGTAATGTATCGGGGAGCTGCATGCGATACTACTGTAAACTCTGGATGTACTCTGGTCTCCTGATGACAATGGGACTGACAGAACTGCTCATTGCGGACCCGAACCCTGATCTATTTTGTTAAAACCTATTTGGGTCATCTTTGTCGTGGTGTTGTGTACGCATTCTTGTGTATATTTTGTGCTTACCCGTGTCTCTTGTTTCTCTGGCTGGAGGTCGGATTCAAAAGTCTGTTTCTGCAGAGTTTTGTGTATACTTGTCCGCTCGGAATATGCACTCCAACCATCTCCCTGGCACCTGCCCACACACACACACACACACAACCCCAGATACGGCATGGTTACTAATACACCTGTGGCATTTTAATCGAAAAACCAAATTACAAACCAGATTACAAACAGAACCGCAGTGTGTGTGTGTGTGAGATAAAACCAGCAGGCCTTGGCTGTAATCAGTGTGTGAAGATGAAGAGAGGTGTTATCACAGTTTCTCAGACATCTCTGTTTCCTGTGAGACAAACAAGGGGCGAGGACACCTGTGGTGCTGCATCTGACAAGGAAACCACTGCATAGGTTTCCACTGTATAGGTTTCCACTGTATAAACCACTGTATAGGTTTCCACTGTATAGGTTTCCACTGCATAGGTTTCCACTGCATAGGTTTCCACTGCATAGGTTTCCACTGCATAGGTTTCTACTGCATAGGTTTCCACTGCATAAACCACTGCATAGGTTTCTACTGCATAGGTTTCTACTGTATAAACCACTGCATAGGTTTCTACTGTATAAACCACTGCATAGGTTTCTATTGTATAAATCACTGCATAGTTTTCTATTGTATAAATCACTGCATAGTTTTCTATTGTATAAATCACTGCATAGTTTTCTATTGTATAAATCACTGCATAGTTTTCTATTGTATAAATCACTGCATAGGTATCCACACTGCATAGTTTCCCACTGTATAAACCATTGCATATGTTTCCACTGTATAAATCACTGCATAGTTTTCTACTGTATAAATCACTGCCTAGGTTTCCGCCGTCTAGGTTTCCACTGTATAAACCACTGCATAAACCACTGCATTCTGTAGGTACCCAATGTAAAAACCACTGCATAGGTTTCCACTGGTTAATGACCAGTAGCGGACACACATCAAGGGTTAATGACCAGTAGCGGACACACATCAAGGGTTAATGACCAGTAGCGGACACACATCAAGGGTTAATGACCAGTAGCGGACACACATCAAGGGTTAATGACCAGTGGCGGACACACATCAAGGGTTAATGACCAGTGGCGGACACACATCAAGGGTTAATGACCAGTGGCGGACACACATCAAGGGTTAATGACCAGTAGCGGACACACATCAAGGGTTAATGACCAGTAGCGGACACACATCAAGGGTTATGTGCCATCATTATGTGCCATCATAAGAAGCTTACCTCCTGCTGACCATCAGCCAGGGCTGGGTGTAACTCTGAACACAGTCCCTCACATGGAAATCCAACTCTACCCTATAGAGACACAGGAGGACAGCGAGGGAATGAGGAAGATGGAACACACACACATACGGCAACACACACACGTATGCACTCATTCACGTGTGCGGGCACGCACACACATGCGGAAATACCCTCGACAGACAGCCTGCATATGACCTGTTCCACTCCTTCTGCATTCCTATCTTATCAGCATTACCTGTGCGATCATGTTCAAGGTGAGTGACAATCCAAAGACGCTAAGATACCACTGGCACAGTACTTTCTGGTTTGTGTAAGAGCCTTCTGAGGTATGATAAGCCATTGTAGTGGGAGCTAGTAAACTAGTGAGTGGGGCCCTTGAAACAGATAAAGGTTCGTAGCAGAGAAAGTTACCGGGACTATAGCCTGGCTTAAATCAATGCCGACCCCAGAACTGTAGACCCAGGCCCTCTCCACAATCTGTGGAGATCTAATAGGCAGAAGCAATATACAGTGTCAAGAAAAAGTATGTGAACCCTTTGGAAATGCTTGGATTTTTGCATAAATTGGTCATAAAATGTGATCTGATTTTCATCTAGGTCACAACAATAGACAAACACTGTCTGCTTAACCTAATCACACACAAACAATTATACGTTTGTATGTCTTTATTGAACACACCGTGTAAACATTCACAGTGCAGGGTGGGAAAAGTATGTGAACCCTTGGATTTAATAACTGGTTGACCCTCCTTTGGCAGCAATAACCTCAGCCAAACGTTTTCTGTAGTTGTGGATCAGACCTGCACAACGGTCAGGAGGAATTTTGGACCATTCCTCTTTACAAAACTGTTTCAGTTCAGCAATATTCTTGGGATGTCTGATGTGAACCACTCTCTTGAGGTCATGCCACAGCATCTCAAATCAGGTTGAGGTCAGGACTCTGACTGGGCCATTCCAGAAGGCGTATTTTCTTCTGTTGAAGCCATTCTGTTGTTGATTTACTTCTGTGTTTTGGGTCGTTGCCCTGTTGCATCACCCAACTTCTGTTGAGCTTCAAATTGGCAGGCAGATAAAGACATTTTGCAGGAGAATGTTAGGAATTCATTTTTTCCATCGATGATAGCAAGCTGTCCAGGCCCTGAGGCAGCACCAAACCATGATGCTCCCTCCACCATACTTTACAGTTGGGATGAGGGAATTGATGTTGGTGTGCTGTGCTGTGCCTTTTTGTCTCCACACAGAGTTGTGTGTTTCTTTCATGAAACTAAACTGTAGTTTCAACTGTCCACAGAACATTTTGCCAGTAGCGCTGTGGAACATCCAGGTGCACTTTTGCAAACTTCAGACGTGCAGCAATGTTTGCAGTGCTGAACTTTCTCCATTTGTCTTACCGTGGACTGATGAACATCAAGGCTTTTAGAGATACTTTTGTAACCCTTTCCAGCTTTATGCAAGTCAACAATTCTTAATCTTAGGTCTTCTGAGATCTCTTTTGTTCGAGGCGTGGTTCACAGCAGGAAATGCTTCTTATGAATAGCAAACTCCATTTTGTGAGTGTTTTTTTATAGGGCAGGGCAGCTCTAACCAACATCTCCAATCTCGTCTCATTGATTGGACTCCAGGTTAGCTTTTGGAGAAGTCATAAGCCTAGGGGTTCACATACTTTTTACAACCTACACTGTGAATGATTAAATGATGTATTCAATATTGTGTATTCATATTATGTACTATGTATTCATATTATGTATTCAATATATATGTGTGTTATTAGTTTAAGCACACTATGCATGTCTATTGTTGTGACTTAGATGAAAATCCGATCAAATTTGATGACCAATTTATGCAGAATTCCAGGTAATTCCAAACAGTTCACTTTTTCTTGCCACTGTAGTAACAGGTATGGTTGACTTTATTCTATATTGAACATGTGACCATGCAACCCACCCCTCATCGGGTACAGAGTGGCGTACGGTCCGACACTCCTTCTCCACATGTTCTACTTCCAGGTCGTCGTCAGGGAAATCTCCGAGCTCCCGCATGAGGGCGGCGTCTCCGCCCTGCAGCTGTGACATCAGAAACTCCTCCAAGTCCAAGGGCTCCACCGCGTCATACGACTGGGGCTGGAGAAGGAGAGAGAGAGAGAAAGGGAACGGTTAAATAGAGGAACAGACAAGTATTACATAGACAACACAGACTGGAACTAGAGTGGAGAGATATACAGTATGTTTTCTATACTGTACTATATTGTGTACAGTATAGCGAAAGGGGGAGAAGGAGACAGAGATGGATGGAGAGATGGATTGAGAGAGAGCGGTAGAGGGGGAAGAGAGAGAGAAATAGCTGAGGGGCAAGAGAGAGAATCTTTTTTTTTGTTTCATGCCGAGGGCACAGGCAGGAAATGGTTAAGACACAAAGCAACTACATGATGACATTCTTAAGGTTATGAATACAGTCACTGTAGTGCATCTAAATGTGAAATTGATAGAGGTTAGAGCCAGATATGTATTCATTGGCGTCAATGAAAGGATTGCCTGGACTTGAAGCATACCAAGAACTTAACACATTTTTTAAGGGGAGAGATGCAAAACGAAGTGAGTGTGTGTGAGAGAGAGTGAGAGTGTGAGAGTGTGTGAGAGAGTGAGAGTGTGTGTGAGAGAGAGAGAGTGTGAGAGAGTGACAGAGAGAGAAAGAAATGAAAAACAGAAAGATGAATCATCCTTGAAGGCTTTGGGGGCCTGGGTACAGCACAGGGAGTTTCTTATAGCCCTCTGTCATAATCCAAATATTAAAGAGCTGGGAGGAGGACAGGTTGGATCACTACTCTGCTCTCAACAACCTCAGATCTGTCGGGAATGATAGGACCGAGCTCATATAGAGAGAAAGGGAACTTAGAGGATCTTGACATAACCTTACATGGACACTTCAGATAGACCATTATCCATTCCTATCATATTAGTCCATTCATCCTCCTCCTAAGAGTCTAACCCTCTGCAACCATACTACAACCCCTGGGGAACTATACCCCTATAACTCCCTATCCCAACGGGTGACTGACCTTTGGATGACAGCTCATTGAGTCATGTACGGAACATGATTACAGACAAAAACAGACAACGGTTTTGTTAAGTTGTTGTTATGCTGTGTCGGTACTAACTACTGTGGTCTTTAAATGAAATGACTCTTCATGTGGAAGATGTAAGACACGCACATAAAACAATACCCGATTGGTTAGAAATTGGTACCTGCCAAATTGTCGTCTAATTACGTCGCTGGAGCAGTAACTGTGTGGCTGCATATACAGCAGTTCAATTATTATACGGTAATCTGTGAAGTATGGCTCAGAAAACTTCAATAGGCCTTGAAGAACTTCAGTTTACTGTTCTGAAGCAAAGAAGATCTGAATGGGGAACAACCTGGAGAGCCGTTCAGAAAAGCTGGCAATGCAACAACATCACACCTCCAGCCTTATCCCACACAAGTCCGTGATAAAAGAGTCAGAGAAATAAACATGCTTTTTGTCACCAGAGAAGGCCATCAGATGACTATCGCAGACGAGAGAGGCTGCATCATAGTGATACTGTACATATTCCAGATCTGTATCTTTATACACTTCTCTGGGCTGTATGTGAGGGCATGGCATGACAGGAGGGTATTGCAGGTGCTTCAGAGAGGGCTGTAGTGCTGAACCTGTGCAGACGACAACCACAGAAATCTGATCATACATACGGCTGCATCGGTGAGCAATGCTACAAAAGCTTAGATTTGTGACTAAAACAAAAAAAAATTACTTCTTGGTTACAGGGGGGCAGTATTGAGTAGCTTGGATGAATAAGGTGCCCAGAGTAAACTGCCTGCTACTCTGTCCCAGATGCTAATATATGCACATTATTAGTAGTATTGGATAGAAAACACTCTGGAGTTTCTAAAACTGTTTCATGTCTGAGTATAACAGTACTCATATGCCGTCATAGGGGACGGTTGCGTCCCACTTGGCCAAAAGCCAGGGAAAATGTAGCGCGGCAAATTCAAATAAAATGATATAAAAATCAAACTTGAATTAAATCACACATGTAAAATACTCAATTAAAGCTACACTCGTTGTGAATCCAGCTAACATGTCAGATTTTTAAAAGGCTTTTCGGCGAAAGCATAAGAAGCTATTATCTGATGATAGCACAACAGTAAACAAAGAGGGTAGCATATTTCAACCCTGCAGTCGCTACACAAAACGCAGAAATAAAATATAAAATCATGCCTTACCTTTGACGAGCTTCTTTTGTTGGCACTCCAATATGTACCATAAACATCACAATTGGTCCTTTTGTTCGATTAATTCCATCCATATATATACAATGTCCATTTATTTGGCGCGTTTGATCCAGAAAAAAACAGCTTCCAAAATGCGCAACGTCACTACAAAATATTTCAAAAGTTGCCTGTAAACTTTGCCAAAATATTTCAAACTACTTTTGTAATACAACTTTAGGTATTTTTAAATGTTAATAATCGATCAAATTGAAGACGGGTCTCTCTGTGTTCAATACAGGAAAACAACAAAGCAAGCTACTTCTCACGTCTTGCCCAACTCTCAACAGTGTTACGCAGTACCTAGATGACATACTTCTTCATTGCAAAAATGAAGAACCTCAACCAAATGCCAAAGACTGGTGACATCCTGTGGAAGCGGTAGGAACTGAAAACAAGTTCCTAAGAAATATCGTTTCCCCATGAGAACCCATTGAAAATGCTGCCCCCTATACCTTAAGAAGATACCTTAAGATACCTTAAGGAGAAGTATATCTCTAATTCCATGTATAACACTTGTATTTTCATCAACATTTATAATGAGTATTTCTGTAAATAGAACTACTGAACGTAACGCGCCAATGAAAGAAAAGAAAGAAAGAAAGAAAGGAAAAAAAGAACAGAAAAAGAAAAGAAAAGGAAAGAAAAGAAAAGCAAGAAAAGAAAAGCAAGAAAAGAAAAGCAAGAAAAGAAAAGAAAAAAAGAAAAAAAGAAAGAAAGAAAGAAAAAAAAGAAAGAAAGAAAGAAAGAAAAAAAAGGAAAGAAAGAAAGAAAAGAACGCAGTGTTAAACAGATGTGAAAGCAGTCCTGGATTCCTTGGTCTCTGACATGTTTTTGACGTCATCCGTGGTGTTTTTTACTACACCAGTACTATGCTAGGCGGAAAACAGGAACTTGCAACACAGAGAGAAAGACCAGATATAGACAAAAAAGAGACAAAAGAAGAAAAAAAAGAGGGTGATGTGTTCAAAATAAACAGTATGTCTTTACCAGATGGTACAAGGCTTCATTGCTTGTATTTTGTTTCGTGTGAGGAGTGAATCTGGACAAGCATCCTAATACTCCAAGTTATTTGAGTGAACCCCAGACATTTAAATACTTGGGGAATCATGGCTGCATATCTCCTTTCATTATAAACTGTATGTTCTCTTTCCCTTCCTTAGAATGGGAGCCAAATGAAACAAATACATGCAAATATATGCATACCTCTGTCCTAACTCCCAGGCATCCTGCACTATGGAGAGCTACTCTCAGCTGGTCCAGTAACAGGCTGTTGTCCATACCAGCAGTCAGACTATTAGACTACTACAATATTGCTCCTGAAGCAGTAAGCAGGGAGGGGAAGCATTTCAATAACACTTAAGCTGCAAGACATGTTTCAATCACTTTTGTGCATTTTGTAATTATATTTGATAATACCTTTAAAATATAATATTTTCTAATACATAATATGCACATTTGTTGTTTTGTCCTGGGGGTGTTTAGTATTTTGTCCAAAAGATATACATGAGGATACATCTTCACTCTGCTACCGCACGACTGTTCACTCTGCTACCGCACGACTGTTCACTCTGCTACCGCACGACAAGCAGTACCAGAGCACCAAGTCTAGGTCCAAGAGGCTTCTAAACAGCTTCTACCCCCAATAAGACTCCTGAACACCTAATCAAATGGCTACCCAGACTATTTGCACCCCCCCCCCACCCCACCTTTACACTGCTGCTACTCTCGGTTGTTGTTATCATCTATGCATAGTCACTTCAATAACTCTACCTACATGTACTTATTACCTCAACTAACCAGTGCCTCCGCACATTGACTCTGTACCGGTACCCCCCTGTATATAGTCTCACTATTGTTATTTTACTGCTGCTCTTTAATTACTTGTTACTTTTATTTCTTATTCTTATCCGTATTTTTTAAAACTGCATTGTTGGTTAGAGGCTCGTAAGTAAGCATTTCACTTTAAGGTGTTGTATTCGGCGCATGTGACTAATACAATTTGAACACAGTTATACTACCCAACTCCGCAATGTGTCTTTTCAGCCTAATAAAGAACCAGTAACCTACTTCCCTAAGAGGAAACTACTACCCACAGACTGTACCAAATACCCAGTCTAACAACACATCACCTGCCTCTAAGCTCAACACTGGCTGCTTTACACGCACATTTTAAACATAAAAGTGTAGGTCTCGAGATGACCGTTAGTAGATGAAAGATTAGTGGAATCTGTGTGGGTAGCTGGACAGGTAGGATGACTGACAGTGAAGGTGAACAGGTGGTCACGTGTCAGGTGACAGAGGAATGGATGAGACTGAGGCAGGAATTCCTTTAACCATAAAGTGGTATATTTACTGAGTAGTCTGTGCTGCATCACAAAGGAAACAAATAACATGTATACAATCAAATTCATAATCAAAGATCAAATCACATCAGTCATTATTAACATAAGTTAGGGAGTTCAACAGTCCAGTTCATTAAGAAGTCAATAGTAATCATCCGCGAGTCATTTAGGCTCATAACTATTTATCATGAATCATGAAAGAATACAAACAGTGAATACAATCTATAATCCCCATGATCATAGTCAATCAGTTAGCAAACAATGACGTTTCTCATTTCACGCTTTCAACAGTCTTCATGTGTACATATAATTAATTTCAATACACATGAACCATATCGATTGCGTAATTGGCCTATGAGGATCTGTAGGGCCGTGATCATTGACAATTCACATTACACAATAAGTTTGAAGCTGCGCTCCAAGCCGCGCTCCGCGGTAATAACTATTAACAGTAACTGAATGGCCCACTCTCCCGATCGCCACAGATAATTCAGAAAGGTAACATGAAAGGTAACAGAGTCGGTGGACTTACGTGGATTCATGGACGCACAGAACTTCTGGATGAGATGGAGTTAAGGAAGAGAAAGCAGTGAGATCAGGCGATGGCAATTTCCTCCTTTTATGGAGTTGAGATCTGTCGGACATTTCCACCTGACCTAATTAAAGCGCCCCTGGCCCAGCTGAGTAAATGGCAATGAATTAAAGGAGTATTCCACCAACTCCATTGGCCTTTTCTACAGTAGAACTATAACACAGGTACACTGAATTGGAAGTAGACTTACCCTGCTAAATATTCAACATGTAAGAGGGAAGTTGACAAATTGGTGCATTCCAGGAAACAAGAACAGTTAACCACAAAGCTCTCACAAGACTCAGAGGGACCCTCAGACCAAATTCCAAAGTGAATCCTAGCCCCTACCACAAGGCATTGTAGTTGATGTGAAAGGAGTGGATAGATATAAGCAACTTGGTGGAATTACTCTTGGAATTAATTTTGCTAATACCTATCCAATGTTTTTAGGTCTCTATGTGAAGTAGGTAAGGTAAGTGACTAGGAGTTGATTTGGTAAAAAATCTGTGGTAACAACAAGCAAGGTAAAACACTTGACTACAGGAAGCATTGCTTGCTGTTCGGGGTTTTAGGCTGGGTTTCTGTACAGCACTTTGAGATATCAGCTGATGTACGAAGGGCTATATAAATACATTTGATTTGATTTGACTACAGGAAGTGGCATCAACAAGGCCTCCATCAATCATCTCATGTTTCTAGAGACAGAACCACACCACACACACATGCAAGTGCACACGCTTACAAAAGTGGGACACGCAATGACAAGCGCAACGCAAACACACACACACTCACGTCATCCATCATTTTGGAAATTATTATTAACTAATAACAATGCGCATCATTATATGTCCTAAAAATAGAGAGATGAATCATAGCAATGATCATCATCATCCCACACATCTGCCTGCAGCTCCACTGAGCTCCTCCGCTGATGATGCACCATGGGAAAATATCAACATGCAGAGGATGTTATTAAAAACCACTCTCCTGCATTGCAAATCCACAGATATTACATATTTGCCAGTGTAAGCTGGAAGGTAAGCAGGCCATCCCATATCTCTACAGTAGCCTGCGCCTTGACCCATTTCCCAAGCAGTTTGGACATTAATCATAATAATAACTAGGGGATGGGCCAACTCTCCCTCCTCTGGCCTAGTCAGCTGCCTAGCAGCAGACCGAGACATATCAGAGAGATGTTTTTATTTTTTTTATTTAACCTTTATTTAACTAGGCAAGTCATGATATGAAGAGACTTACAGTAAACCCTGATGCCTTAAGCCTGTCAAATATAGAGAGGTATTAGTGCACTTAGTACGAGAGAGAGAGCGAGCGAGAGAGAGAGAGAAAAGTGAGGGGTCACAATGTCTGGTGGGACAAAATCCCTCTTTAGGATTACATTATTGGGCCTACAGCACAAAATGCTGTCTGAGAGTCTCACTCAGAATCAGGGTAGCTAAATATTACACCGTGGCGCTATTTGCTGCTACCCATGAAAGGGCATAGTTGGTTGTAGTAGTCCTGTAGTAGCGGAACTCACCACGGTGAAGCACATGGAGGCAGATGCGTTGGAGCCATGATGACTGTGTTGCCTGGAGACCTGAGGGGAGCCATACGTCCCACCAAAGTGTCTCCTGATCTCAGCAGACGAGTGTCTGAAACAGAGAGGAGAAACTCGTAAGAGATGTGCGGCCAAACAGATGATCAAAAAGGTCCCTGAGAGAAAGAGTGGACAGGTATTGAAAAAGGTATTAGAACAGAGAGCAGGCAGAGATGTTTCACACTCACACCTTGATCTCATGAGCTTTTCGAGGGGCAGGTAAGGTTGGTCGCTGATTGAGTATTCACGAGAGTCATTCAGACTACTGAGGAATGTGTATGGAAAGGGGGGAGGGGGGAGGGGGGAGGGGGAGGTCTGTGTGTCTCAGGGTGTTTGAGAAAGTACATGTAGTTGCTCAGCTACTGTTTTTATAGACAAATTAATCCACCATATCATTGGACTCCTACCAAAAGGTACACAATGCCATCTCCTTCTCTGCTGTAATAGAAAATACATGAATTGTCCCTCAGTAGCAAAAATGTGCTGCAGTCTGCCTATGTACACGTGTGTGTGTGTTTACCCGTGCGTGTGTGTGCATGTGTGTGTGTGTGCGCGCAGCAGAGTATGTGTGCAGAGTCGAGAGGTTGGGAATCCCAGCCATCGTTCATGGAGCGGCGTGCACTCTGTCCTTTCCAACCGCTCCACTACAAACCGCTCCATGATAATAAAACCTGCCGCTCCAAATTCGCTCCATTCATTAAAATCACAATTTAACCAACACCCATCTATTTTTTTGACTACCTGGAACTACCATTTGGTTTTGAAGTATTGAAATCAAACCATATGATTTGACATTAAAAGTATTTGAATAAACATGAAAAGGTGAATGTAACAATCGCACATCATTCCAAATAGGCTCAGTCATATTAAATCAGCATATAAACACTCAAAATACATCAGGAGCCAGACAGGGAGCCTAAGAAGGAATGAAAATGTATTATTTAGGCTATATTATTCAATGGATTCAAGGCTATAGCCTACAAAGAAATACACGGTGAAGCATTTGCGAGTGCGACAATAGGCTGGTGGGGACATTTTTTTTTTTTAACCAGGTAGGCTAGTTGATAACAAGTTCTCATTTACAACTGCGACCTGGCCATGGTAAAGCAAAGCAGTGCGACACAAACAACACAGAGTTACACATGGAATAAACAAGCGTACAGTCAATAACACAATAGAGGAAAAATATTAATTCTATATACAGTGTGTGCAAATGGCGTGATGCAATAAAATAGGCCATAGTAGCGAAGACATTTCAGTTTAGCAAATTAACACGAGTGATCGAGCGATCGGTTAGTTGCTCATATATCTGATGTTTAAAGTTAGTGAGGTAAATATAAATCTCCAGCTTCAGCGATTTTTGCAATTCGTCCCAGTCATTGGCAGCAGAACACTGGAAGGAAAGGCGGCCAAAGGCGGTGTTGGCTTTGGGGATGACCAGTGAGATATACCTGCTGGAGCGCGTGCTACGAGCGGGTGTTGTTATCATGACCAGTGAGCTGAGATAAGGCGGAGCTTTACCTAGCATAGACTTATAGATGACCTGGAGCCAGTGGGTCTGGCGACTAATATGTAGCGAGGGCCAACCGACTAGAACATACAGGTCGCAGTGGGTGGGTGGTATAAGGGGCTTTGGTGACAAAACGGATGACACTGTGATAGACTGCATCCAGTTTGCTGAGTATTGGAAGCTATTTTGTAAATGACATCGGCAAAGTCGAGGATTGGTAGGGAGTGTCAGTTTTACGAGGGTATGTTCTAACGAGGGTATGTTCATATTCTAAGTCAGAACCGTCCAAAGAAGTGATGCTAGTCGGGAGGGCGGGTGCGGGCAGCGAACGGTTGAAGAGCATGCATTTGGTTTTACTAGCGTTTGGAGGCCACGAAAGGAGTGTGTATGGCATTGAAGCTCATTTGGAGGTTAGTTAACAGTGTCCAAAGAAGGGCCAGGTGTCGTCTGCGTAGAGGTGGATCAGAAAATCACCCGCAGCAAGAGCGACAGTGTTGATATATACATAGAAAATAGTTGGCCCGAGAATTGGACCCTGTAGTACCCCCATAGAGACTGCCAGAGGTCCGGACAACAGGCCCTCTGATTTGACACACTGAACTCTATCTGAAAAGTAGTTGGTGAACTAGGCAAGGCAGTCATTTGAGAAACCAAGGCTGTTGAGTCTGCAAATAAATATACGGTGATTTACACAGTCTAAAGCCTTGGCCAGGTCGACGAAGACGGCTGCAGAGTACTGTCTTTTATCGATGGCGGTTATGATATCGTTTAGTACCTTGAGCATGGCTGAGGTGCACCCGTGGCCAGCTCAGAAACCGGAATGCACAGAGGAGAAGGTACGGTGGGATTCGAAATGGTCAGTGATCGGTTTATTAACTTGGCATTTGAAGACTTTAGAAAGGAAGGGCAGGATGGATATAGGTCTGTAACAATTTGGGTCTAGAGCGTCACCCCCTTTGAAGAGAGGGATGACCATGGCAGCTTTCCAATGTTTAGGGATCTCGGACGATACGAAAGAGCGGTTGAACAGACTGGTAATAGGGGTTACAACAATGGCGGCGGATAATTTTAGAAAGAGAGGGTCCAGATTGTCTAGCCCAGCTGATTTGTACGGGTCAAGATTTTGCAGCTCTTTCAGAACATCTGCTATCTGGATTTGGGTGAAGGAGAAGCTGGGGAGACTTGGGCAAGTATCTGCGAGGGGTACGGAGCTGTTGGCCGGGGTTGGGGTTGCCAGGAGGAAAGTATGGCCAGCCGTAGAGAAATGATTATTGAAATTCTCGATTATCATGGATTTATCGGTGGTGACAGTGTTACCTAGCCTCAGTGCAGTGGGCAGCTGGGAGGAGGTGCTATTATTCTCCATTGACTTTACAGTGTCCCAAAAAATGTTGGAGTTAGAGCTACAGGATGCAAATTTATGTTTGAAAAAGCTAGCCTTGTTTTCCTGACTGACTGTGTGTATTGGTTCCTGACTTCACTGAAAAGTCGCATATTGAAGTGTTTTAGGGAGCGTTTGAGAGTGATGAGGGGTGGTCGTTTGACTGCGGACCCATAGCGGATAGAGGCAATGAGGCAGTGATCGCTGAGATCCTGATTGAAAACAGCAAAGGTGTATTTGGAGGGGAAGTTGGTCAGGATAATATCTATGAGGGTGCCCATGTTTACGGATTTAGGGTTGTACCTGGTGGGTTCCTTGATAATTTCTCTGAGATTGAGGGCATCTAGTTGTATTGATTGTAGGACTGCCGGGGTGTTAAGCATATCCCAGTTTAGGTCACCTAACAGAACTAAATCTGATAGATGGGGGGCAATCAATTCACATATGGTGTCCAGAGCACAGCTGGGAGCTGAGGGGGGTCTATAACAGGCGGCAACAGTGAGAGACTTGTTTCTGGACAGATTCATTTTTAAAATTAGAAGCTCGACTGTTTGGGCATTGACCTGGACAGTATGACAGAACTTTGCAGGCTATCTCTGCAGTAGATTGCAACTCCTCCCCCTTTGACAGTTCTATCTTGACGGAAAATGTTGTAGTTGGGTATGTAAATCTCAGAATTTTTGGTGGCCTTCCTACACCAGGATTCAGACACGGCAAGGACATCAGGGTTGGCAGAGTGTGCTAAAGCAGCGAGTAAAACAAACTTAGGGAGGATGCTTCTGATGTTAACATGCATGAAACTAAGGCTTTTTCAGTTACAGAAGTCAACAAATGAGAGTGCCTGGGGACACGCAGGGCCTGGGTTAATCTCCACATCACCCGAGGAACAGAGGAGGAGTAGGATGAGGGTACAGCTAAAGGCTATCAAAACTGGTCGTCTAGTGCGTTGGGGACAGAGAATAAAAGGAGCAGATTTCTGGGCGTGGTAGAATAGATTCAGGGCATAATGTACAGACGGGTATGGTGGTGTCGTGTCTTTGGCAATGCCGGATTAAGTGATATGACATGCTATTCTATAAAATAATTTCTCTGTAATTAATATTACCCGATTAAGCTAATCAGGTAAACAAATAACTAGAAAGTCGAGGCACCACAAAATAATGTTTATAGTGCTATTATCTTCTGAATAAACTCAAAGACCTGGTAATCTTTTACATCAATAGCAGTCAATATTTAATCATCACCTTGTTTACTCTCATCTGAAAGTGGTAAATTCTTGGTTATCTTCACAAACCCTGGCTAACAAGTTGAATCAGCAATACAAAATGTGGTTTCATTATTTATTTACTAAATACCTAACTAATCACACAGGATTACATCTACACAGAATAAATCATACATTGATGGACCTGGTGAACTGAGCCGATATAACGGCTGGTTACACAAAGAAAAGGGGGGGTTTAAGTGAAAGAGCGGGAAGACTGAATAACAAAGGGAGAAGCTATGCTATCGTAAATACAGTATCTTATGCATTCTAAAATTACAGCCCATTTGGAAAAGGAGGATGCAATAAATATTTACTCTGAGCTGCGCTTCGGTAGATTGGTCGTCGATGGAAGGCCGGTTTGTCCAGCATAGATCTCTGGTGGTAGAATAAATACTTGGTAGTACCGTTGTTGTGTGGTAGAACAAATACTCTGTCCGTCCTGTCCTAGCCCACGTCTACAGTTGCTGCGCTAACGCGACGGCTAGGAGGTATCACTTCTTTAGTGAATAAGAGTCCAAAGTTCATACCAAGTTGCCATACTTTAAGCTCATGCTATATTCTTGCTGGTATAGTCGAAATTCATCCTTCTGGTGTGTAGGTCGTCACCTTCACATTGAAATTTGATGCTAATTTCGTTAGAGAACCTAAGGTTGGCTTAGTTCTGTAGGTGGTCTTTGTCTTTCAACATGGGGACCTCAAGTCCACACGTCCTTGGAAAAGCTTATTATCTGAGCCATTTTAACATAGGACTGTCGCCCTAAAGTACTCGGAACAGAGTACGAGACTGGAAGATCTGGGCAATAACTTAGGCAGATATTAACAACGCGCACACACTCATGAAATATATCATTACATTTCCTCCGAAATGAGCAGCGTTGTGGCACTAACTGATGGTTGTATGGGGGAGTTGTTTATGGCTCTATCACTTTCTACGTGCCGAATAAAATGAAACAAACTGAAATGAAAGCATAAACAAAACAAAACGTAGTTATGCCACCTTAATCATCTAATTGGACTGTATTCTATCTACGTCCATGGTCTTGGCAAAAGGACCCTATCCTGGCATTGTCTAATGTCATATCTAGGGCTTTCCTAATTTGTGGGGTGTTGCTTAGGGTACTATCCTAAGTTGATAACTACGTGATAAATCTGTAGCTGTAAGGCACTAGTTTTGGGCAGTCAACAGGGATGACCTATGGACTTCTGGGAAGAAAACTGGTGAGTACTGTAGCTGTAGAGTCAAAGGCCTAAAAATAAATGTTCAACTTTACTAAGGCTGGTATTTTGCTCGGATCCTAGCATAAATCCTAATTGGATGATCCGTTGTGCATGTGAGCTTATGCTTACACAAGCGCACATGTCAAGGGAAGAAAACCAAGTATCCTAGCAGATTACAACTGGTTAGCCAGGGTTCGTGAAGATAACCAAGAATTTACCACTTTCAGATGAGACTTAACAAGGTGACGATTAAATATTGACTGCTATTGAAGCTACTACTAAAGATGACCAGGTCTTTAAGAGTTTATTCGGAAGATAACCACTCTATAAACATTATTTCGTGGTGCCCTGACTCTCTTAATCATCAACCTGATTAGCTTAATCAGGTAATATTAATTACAGAGAAATTGTCTTATAGAATAGCATGTCATATAACTTAATCCGGCATAGCCAAAGACACGACAGTGGGATGCGGGTACAGTGGAGGTAAACCCAGGCACCGAGAAATGATAAGAGAGGTTGCGTCTCTGGACAGGCTGGTTATGCTGGGTGAGATCACCACATGTGTGGGAGGTGGGACAAAGGAGGTATCTGAGGCATGTTGAGTGGGACTAGGGGCTCCGCAGTAAACTAAGACAATAATAACTATCCTAAACAACAGTGTACAAGGCATATTGACATTTTAGAGACATAAGCGAGGCATAAAGCAATCACAGGTGTTGATTGGGAGAGCTAGCTAAGACAACGGGTAAGACAACAACAGCTAAGACAACAACAACAGGTAAAATGGCAATGAATGGGCAGAGAGGGTCGTTTAACTACACACAGGGCCTGAGTTGGGGCCGACAGATAAACAAAAAATAAACAAAATGGAGTACCGTGATTAAGGAACAGTCCAGCAGGCATCAGCTATGTAGCCAAGTGATCATAGGGTCAGGTGAACAGCAATAGATGGAACAAGGAAGCCGCTGGGTAGTCGTTACTAAGCTAGCACGCGGGAGACACAGCGTTTAAAGTTAGCAGGCCGAGGTAAGTAGAAGCGTCTGCTCCGACGTCCGGCAAAGGCCGGTTGAGGGCACAGCGGATGGAGTTAAGTCGGCGGACCAGTAGTGGTGGTACAGGCGGGGCGCCGTGTCGACAAAGGGTCGAGACCAGATGGCGGAAGAGGTAATTGTAGTTGTAGTAATTTTGTTTGCTAGCCGGGAGATGCGCCTGGCTCACGGCTAACTGGTACTAGCGTCGGGGCAGGGGCGTTAGCCACTATAGCCACTCGGTAGCAGCTAGCTAGCAGCGATGATCCGATGCAAAGGTCCAGAGCTTACGGCAAGGATCCGGTGGAGTGGTGGATTCTAGCCGTGTTGGGGTAGAGTCCGGGAGGCATCGGCTGAGTATCCGGGTGATCATAGAGTAGGCCGGGGGGTTGGCCTGGCTCAGGGCTAGCTTCGGGGCTGGGACACTCGGTGGCAGCTAGCCATCAGGAGTAATGGTCCAGGGTTTACGGCAGGAATCCGGCGTTGTAGTGAAGAAAGCAGTCCGATGCTGGCAAGTATTATCAAGCCCCAAAAAAAACGTCTGGTGTCTGTGCAGAAGGAAAGGCCACTAGCAGTGGCTAACAATGGCTAAATAGCTAGTAGCTAATGGAGGTTCTGGCTATAAGGTCTAAAGAAATGGTGGATCCGTGTCACATTGGGCGAGGCGGGTTACCAGAAGGTATATTCAATTTAAAAATAGAAAAGATATTGAAAATAAATTTACAAATATTTATTTTAAAACACAAAAAATACAAAAGTGCACGACAAACCACGTCTGCACTGCTACGCCATCTTGGATCCGACAAAGCGCTCAGCATTTAAACAACATGTTGTTGTATTAAATCATTATAGTCTATACATTTTGCATATAGGCTGTGACTTAGAATAAAATGTAAATGAAATGACTTATTACTGCCTTTTAATGTATTTTTTTTTTGAAACAGTCTCTTGCTTCAGATGGTGCCTGGAGAGCAGGCTCAACATCCTATTGGCCCTTCTTGACAGGCTGGGCAGAGATGCAGAGTTTTTTTTTTCTCCTTTTCTATAGGTAGGCCTAAAGTTTTTTGGGCAAAATAACCCAATCAAAACGGAAAGCTTCTTGAACATGGGAATATGCCAGACCTATTTGGGCAAAATCAATGATGGCCTTTTATTGTTCACAGCACAAACTGCACCTGTGTAATGATCATGCTGTTTAATCAGCTTCTTGATATGCCACACTGGTCAGGTGGATGGATTATCTTGACAAATGATAAATGCACACTAACAGGGATGTAAACAAATTTGTGCACAACATTTTAGAGAAATAAGCTTTTTGTGCATATGGAACATTTCTGGGATCTTTTATTCCATCTTATGAAACATGGGACCAACACTTTACATGTTGAGCTTCTATTTTTGTTCAGTATACTTCCATCACTCCAGTATCCCTGCACATTGTATATATGGTATTGGAACTGACCCTGTATATAGTATGCTTGCTTACTTACCTTACCTAACTATTGTGTTCTTCATTTTTCTTCTTATATCTCATGTTTTTTTTCTAGTAATACATTGTTATTGATTATTGCATTGTTGGGTTTTGAGTTTGCAAGAAAGGCATTTCACTGTACTTGTGCATGTGACATTAAAACTTGGAGTTGGGAATCTTTGAGGGGCACTGCCAAATGGGTCAGTGGCCCTGACTCTCCCCCAGTCCCCATGCTGTTCATGTGCACTGCTCTGTGTTCATTAACTCACTGTGGCCATTGTTTAGGATAGCTCTGATCTGCAACTAAACGATCACCTCTGCCCCTTCCCCAACCAACAGAATTATGTGGGCATCTCAACCCTAGGACTATCATGTGTTGCTAGCCAACAGAAACTTTGAGGCGGTAGTTTTACGTCAGTATAGCACAGTTTATAGTTAACCTCCCATACCATTTTGTCAACTTTCCTCTTGTGGCTTAAGTGTGAATTTGGACAAAATGTGATATGTTTACCACATTGTATGGTGTATGTGGCTATGGGCTGTGGCTCTAACTTGTTGGACTTTGCTTTGTGTTCATTTGCATGCTACTCTCCTCCCAACTGCCTGCATCCCGCCCAGGTCATGACCTTCAGAGCCATGTGGTTGCAGTTCCTCCTAACAGGCTCAGTGACCCCATGGAATGAGACTGGGCAGTATGTGAGAGAGAGAGAGAGAGCATGCGAGAAAGCAAGAGAGCGAGCTCCTGTTAAAAAAGGGATCGTTCACTCAAATGAGGAAACTGTTGTTAAGGTAAACTATGCAGGAGGAGGCATGGCATAAAACACTGATAACACCACTGCAGTTCGCCAGGAGAGTTGCGTATACTGAAGAGTACAAGGGCCATTCTAAGACTACCTCTGGTATTCGCCGCACCTTTATGAATGTCTAAGGAATGTGAGTCTGAACTGGATGTTCCATGGGTTGGTCGAATATATGTACAAGACCCAACTGTAAACATACAACTTGGAGTGAAGACGCTACGGCTGGAATCAAAATAAGCCATGATTGCAATGCTTGTACAGTATATGTTGTACAGTATCCAATCAACTCATCATGCGTACATAATGTATCTTCTACTGTAGTTTTGTACAATTACTGCTAAGGTTAAATAAAACCTAACATTTAGTAGCAGGAGTGGAAAACAAAAACACAGCTCATTTCCTTTCTTCCGGTGTAATCTTAAACCCTACTGGTTGTTTGCCAGCTCTAACATGACTGGACAAGGTTGTTTGTTATTAACCAATAGTTAGCGGCCGCAAGTAGCAGACTTTAAAATGGCCCACGAAAAGGATTATGAAATGATGTGACCCGCGAATCCACGATAGAAATACAAAATGTCACTCTGCTAATATGAGTCATACCATTTGAACGGTTTGGGCTTTTAAACGGTCTGCATTGTAAAAGCCCAACCATCATGACAGAGAAAAATGAAGAGAACAATCAGCAACAAGTGCTTCTTTTGTGTTAACAGTAAAACAATGTTTTTGGCCCTTTGCCTTCATCATTTTGTTATAGATTACAAAAAGAGTATTTTAGATTATTCAAAATGGCGTCTAAGGTTAATAGACCAATCACAATTATTCAACATTACTATTAAAATACTCATTAACAGGATTGGTTAACTGTTTGCTGGATGAAAGCGTCTGCTAAATGGCATATATTATATTGTTTATAAGTTGCTAGCTATCCCATAAAGCCATCGCCAAAAACCAGAATTATTTTCATCTTGTCCTGTGGTTAGGTTCTATTGACAGAATCTGACCAGACTGAAGACAACGCAGAGTTTAGAAAAATTGAAAGATTTTATTTAAAAGACTTTATTTAACTTACTTTATCTTACTTCCAATGACTGCCTACACGCAAGTAGGCGGCATGTGTTTCGCAACGGAGCCATGGACGCAAGGGGGCGTTGCGATGCCACTCCGTTGTGGACATCCCCATTGAAATGAATGACTGCTGCCAAAGCAGCAGCTACTCTTCCTGGGGTCCAGCAAGATTAAGGCAATTTATACCATTTTAAAACATTACAATACATTCACAGATTTCACAACACACTGTGTGCCCTCAGGCCCCTACTCCACCACTACCACATATCTACAGTACTAAATCCATGTGCATTCAACATGTCAATAACGAACAAGTCAATCTCTCCTCCATTTTCAGCCAGGAGAGATTGACATGCATATTATTAATATTAGCTCTCTATGTACATCCAAGGACCAGCCGTGCTGCCCTGTTCTGAGCTAATTGCAATTTTCTTAAGTATTTTTTTGTGGCACCTGACCACACGACTGAACAGTAGTCCAGGTGCGACAAATCTAGGGCCTGTAGGACCTGACTTGTTGGTAGTGTTGTTAAGAAGGCAGAGCATCATTTATTATAGACATACTTCTCCCCATCTTAGCTACTACTGCATCAATATGTTTTGACCATGACAGTTCACAATCTAGTGTTACTCCAAGCAGTTTAGTCATCTCAACTTGCTCAATTTCCACATTATTTATTACAAGATTTAGTTGAGGTTGAGGGTTTAATGAGTGTTTTGTTCCAAATACAATGCTTTTAGTTTTATAAATATTTAGGGCTAACTTATTCCCTGCCACCCACTCTGAAACTAAATGCAGCTCAGTTTTGCAGTCATTTCAGTCGCTGTAGTAGCTGACGTGTATAGCGTTGAGTATTCCACATACATAGAAACTCTGGCTTTACTCAAAGTCAGTGGCATGTCGTTAGTAAAAATTGAAAAAAGCATGGGGTCTAAACAGCTACCCTGGGGAATTCCAGATTCTAACTGGATTATATTTGATAGGCTTCCATTAAAGAACATCCTCTGTGTTCTGTTAGACAAGTAACTCATTATCCACATTATAGCAGGTGGTGTAAAGCCATAACACATATGTTTTTCCAGCAGCAGACTATGATCAATAATGTCAAAATCTGCACTGAAGTCTAACAAGACATCAACCACAATCATTGTATCATCAATTTCTCTCAGCCAATCATCAGTCATTTGTGTAAGTGCTGTGCTTGTTGAGTGTCCTTCCCTATAAGAATGCTGAAATTCTGTTGTCAATATGTTTACTGTTAAATTGCATTGTATCTGATCAAACACAATATTTTCCAGAAGTTTACTAAGGGTTTGTAACAGGCTGACTGGTTGGCTATTTGAGCCAGTAAAGGGGGCTTTACTATTCTTGGGTAGCGGAATGACTTTAGCTTCCCTCCAGGCCTGAGGGCACAGGCTCTCTAGTAGGCTTAAATTGAAATTGGCAAATAGGAGTGTCAATATCATCTTCTATTATCCTCAGTAATTTTCCATCTAGATTGTCAGACCCTGGTGGCTTGTCATTGTTGATAAACAACAATAATTTGTTCACCTCTTCCACAGTGACTTTACAGAATTCAAAAGTACAATTCTTGTCTTTCATAATTTGGTCCGATATACTTGGATGTGTAGTGTCAGCGTTTGTTGCTGGCATGTCATCCCTAAGTTTGCTTATCTTGCCAATTAAAAAGTCATTAAAGTAGTTTGCAATATCAGTGGGCTTTGTGAGGAATGAGCCATCTGATTCAATAAATGAAGGAGCCATCTGATTCAATAAATGAAGGAGCCATCTGATTCAATAAATGAAGGAGCCATCTGATTCAATAAATGAAGGAGCCATCTGATTCAATAAATGAAGGAGCCATCTGATTCAATAAATGAAGGAGCCATCTGATTCAATAAATTAAGGAGCCATCTGATTCAATAAATGAAGGAGCCATCTGATTCATTAAATGAAGGAGCCATCTGATTCAATAAATGAAGGAGCCATCTGATTCAATAAATGTCAAGTTGGCTTTTTTACCAAAAATTTAATTTAAGGTGCCCCAAAGCTTTTTACCATCACTCTTTATATAATTTATCATCTTTGTTTCATAGTGTAGTTTATTTTTATTTAGTTTAGTCACATGATTTCTTAATTTGCCAATCAGTTGGGCTGCCAGACTTATTTGCCATATCTTTTGCCTCATCCCTCTCAACTGTACAATTGTTCAATTCCTCATAAATCCAAGGGGATTTAACAGTTTTTATAGTCATTTTCTTAATTGGTGTGTGCTTATTGGTAACTGGAATAAGTAGTTTCATAAATGTGTCATGGGCAGCGTCTGGTTGCTCCTCATTACACACAACAGACCAGCAAATATTCTTTACATCATCACTACAAAACTTATTGTATGACCTCTTATACACTATATTAGGCTCAGCCTTTGTAACTTTGGTTTTCCTAGATATGGCAATTATATTGTGATCACTACATCATCCTATGGATTTGGATACTGCTTTAAAGCAAACATCTGCAGCGTTAGTAAAAATGTGATCAATACATTTCACACATATTATACATTGTCCTCCAACAAGAGTTCCTGAATTCTCTCTTCTCTCACATGTGATGTGAAATGAAACAATGTAGTGACTTTCCCTGCAGGTCAAATATGATGCAGATGTACCAGCCAGAGTGCTTGCTTCCAATGGCAAAAATAGAATTGTCATTCAATGAATTATCTGGGTGAATATAAAAAAAATGTCAGGTTACACAGCAAAATATTTAGGGGCATATGCAACTAGCGTGGTCACAAATTAGAGCTAGGCACACAGCCAACTCACTAACTCCATAAACAACTCCTACCAGACACACACCCACCCACTCACTAACTAACACAAGGCATATACAGACAGGCACATTAACTATAAACTCTATACACAAGGGTCAACAAAAGTGGTTATCCAAAGTCAAGAGTTATAGAGAACACCTTAAAACACAAGCAGACTACTCCACCTTTCACACACACACACCACACAACCATGTGCACACACACACACACACACACACACACACAATAAGGCATGGTAAAGTGAGACAAGCCAACATACAGCATAACTCTATTGAGAAACACAAGGGCCCAAAACTTCCCGAAGTAACAGATTTAGTGAAAGGCCAAAGCCAGGCAGGCCACAACAGTCAGCATAGCATGGTTCAATTCCATCTCATTAAAAGTTAAATCTGCAGTTGTAACAATAACATAGCATACTCACTGGCTCTGTTTCAGTAAAAAAAAAATGAAGGATGGGGCTGGAGAAATGTAACCACTCAAATTCATACAGAGCTATGGATCCAAGGACTGACCATCCATGATATCAAAATTATAGTTCTAAGCATGTTTAGACTGAGGCTATAGTGTTTGTTGACATATACTTTGTTGAGGTACGATAGTCGAACTAAGCTTATGAGACATAAGTTATATTCTTCAAGAATCAATGGGTTACATATCATTCATGTATTAGTAAAAAAAAATGGATGTAACAACTGCAGATTGCCCCTTTAAGGCACTGTGTAGTAGGCTGTTGATGTTCTCCCAAAATGGTAGGACTTCCCTTTCTATTTGCTGACAGGAGGAATTGTAACCAAGTCAACAACAACAGTATTTAACGGTGTTGAAACAGCTAGCCTAACACCTTATTACACCATAACATATTATTAAAAGTGAAGATCAGACACCCAGAAAGTGAGTCAATGTTGGCAACATCTTTGGAAACACGCAATGGACTCAACCACCTATGATGTCCTTTCCACAATAGTCAACTCAGCAACAGTCAAATATAGCATCTGTCTTGCTTCACAGAACCCAAATAACAATTTAAAGTGCAAGTGTATTTACGCTGTTAACTCCATAGCTCCCCAGTGGACAGGACTGATATCATGCTGTTGTGATTTCAACTAAGTGTGCCAGAGAATAACAGATTTTCTCAGACAAACTATTGTACCGAGTTACATTTTCTTGTTCTTTTTCTTTGGGGAGTCAGAAAATGTTAAAGATGTAGAGGTTTTTTGGTAACGGATTTTCAAGGCACAGGGCAATGTTTCTTAAACTTCCACAAGGCAAATCATTTCTCCAAAACTAAATATAAGTGTTGGTACTGTACTAGTTGGCAGGAGTCTTTACGTCAACATTATTGTTTTTTAAAGTATTTATAATAGCTTTTATGACTTTCTCTGGTAGATAGATTAAAAATGTATATACAGTGTGCTTTAATTTCAACAAAAAATGTGACTCTTAGGTTTCATTTGACAACAGAATTGACATGCTCTTATGAACTTCCGATGTTGGTGCTCATGAGTCCTTTCACATGGAAATGCCCTGAGGGTAAGTTCTGCTGACAGGAAAAAGCTCAGTCTTTTTTTGCCAGGCTGCATACTATGTGGCAGGCCGGCACTTGTGTGTAGTGCCTTTGAGCATTTCTGGATCATTCTGTAGCATTCCTCACTGTAGGCTATTATCACTCACAGCTATGCTCACGCTGTCAGGCTCAGGGGCATCAGATAGCTAAACCTTTCATTCAGCCAACGGGCCCAGTCATGATCAATGTTACAACCACCCACACGCTGGTATTACCATTGAGTCATTATTTTGGAGCTGGGTGATCCTTTGGGTGCATCTCAATAATAGTCTAAAGTACCTTCCTCTCCTCGACTTCTCTACTTCATTTGCACTAATCTGAAAACATGGGCATGGAGGAAACTATATAGATACCTGATGCATTGCCCACCAGGAAGTGTCTTTCAACCATCCAGTTCCTTAAAAAGTCAGTTCAGGTGAAAGAGAGCAGATGGGAAACTACTCCAGACTATTGAGATGTCCCCTTTGTGTCCCACATACTGTAGCTTCCAGCTGCAGACTAAATGGGTTCCAGTCAGTCCTATCAGTGGCATCAGAGCTCAGCTTCCTGTCCAGAAGAGGGTTGGGAGGGGGGGGATAAGACAGAAACAAACACATCAAATAGCTGGCAAGATAGTTTTCCCCAAGGAGAGAGAGTGGAGGATGGAATCTGCCCTGAGCGCGTAGAGGGTCCAGACCCAACATTTAGGAGGGCCTCAAATCAACACTGGTCTGCTATCCTACCTGGTCTACTATCCTATTATACTCAAAGTATAATGCTTATTCGCAGAGTTTAACTGACAACATCAGGTGTAGACCTAAGAACACCGTCTATATTTCATTGACATTTTAATTGATTTATACATTTGCCTTAGTAGAGAGGATAGCATTTACATTCTTTCTACAGAGCAAATATTTGCACGTATCTTCAATACCTCCTCTATCTTGGGTAAGAAACCAATATTTCCTGTTTTAAAACAGTCATGAAGTGAAAAGAGAAGTGAAACAACCGTATCAAATAGCAGGATTTCCTTCTCACTCCATCTTGAGAGAGAAAGAGGAATGTGCTGATCTTTACATGCGTATGTTTGCGTGCATGTGTGACATGCTACAGTGCAGAACCTAAAAAGGTTGAGTGGATTTGTTGTATATTACTTCCAAACTGCCTGCCTACTTCATTCAACGTTACAGAGTATGAAACGTGTTCACATTTGGAAAAATACAAATGGCTGATAAATTGTCCGTCAAGAATGTAAACAATAGCTTTTCATCACCACACAACTGCAGAAATGTGTCAAACTCAGTGAGTGACATATTACTGTTGTTAGGGGTGAACCACCACCCACCCACACACTAGGGCTGCATAATTAATCTAATTCATATTGAAATTGGTACCGGAGAATCAGCTCTTGGACCAATAGAGTCCGAGACAGCTTTACCCCCAAGCCATAAGACTGCTAAATAGTCAGTTAATGGTACCCAAACTATCTGCATTGACCACACACACACACACACACACACACACACACACACGGTCAAAAGTTTTAGAACACCTACTCATTCAAGAGTTTTTCTTTATTTTTACAATTTGTTACATTGTAGAATAGTGAAGACATCACAACTATGAAGAAATAACACATGGAATCAAGTAATAACAAAATAAGTGTTATGTAAAATATATTTTGAATTGTTTTTGAGATTCTTCAAATAGCCACCCTTTGTCTTGATGACAGCTTTGAACACTCTTGACATTCTCTCAACCAGCTTCACCTGGAATGCTTTTCCAACAGTCTTGAAGGAGTTCCCACATATGCTGAACACACAAACCGTCTCAATTTGGTTGAAGTTGGGGGATTGTGGAGGCCAGGTCAACTGATGCAGCACTCCATCACTCTTCTTCTTGGTAAAATAGCCCTTACACAGCCTGGAGGTGTGTTGGGTCATTGTCCTGTTGAAAAACAAATGATAGTCCCACTAAGCCCAAGCTAGATGGGATGGTGTATCGCTGCAGGTAGCCATGCTGGTTAAGTGTGCCTTCAATTCTAAATAAATCACAGACAGTGTCACAAGCAAAGCCCCACCACAGCATAACACCTCCTCCTTCATGCTTTATGGTGGGAAATGCACATGCTGAGATCATCCGTTCACCCACACAGCGTCTCACAAAGACACGGCGGTTGGAACCAAAAATCTCCAATTTGGACTCCAGACCAAAGGACAAATTTCCACCGGTTTAATGTCCATTGCTCGTGTTTCTTGGCCCATGCAAGTCTCTTCTTCTTATTGGTGTCTTTTAGTAGAGGTTTCTTTGCAGCAATTCGACCATGAAGGACTGATTCACACAGTCTCCTCTGAAAAGTTGATGATGAGATGTGTCTGTTACTTGAACTCTGTGAAGCATTTATTTGGGCTGCGATTTCTGAGGCTAGTAACTCTAATGAACTTATACTCTGCAGCAGAGGGAACTCTGGGTCTTCCTTTCCTGCGGTGGTCCTCATGAGAGCCAGTTTCATCATAACGCTTGATGGTTTTTGCGACCGCACTTGAAGAAACGTTCAAAGTTCTTGACATTTTCCAGATTGACTGACCTTCATGTCTTGAAGTAATGATGGACTGTCGTTTCTCTTTGCCTATTTGAGCTCCTGTTGCCATAAGATGGACTTGGTCGTTCACTAAATAGGGCTATCTTCTGTATACCCCCCTACCTTGTCACAACACAACTGAGTGGCTCAAACGCATTAAGTTGGTGGCGGTAATACACCTTAAAATTGGATTCCAACTACCATGTATAATCCACAGGAGAAAATAAATGAGGCGAGACTAATCAAAGAAAACCTGGTTGGTTTTTGGTTGGTTTTCCCTTTCATCCGTGGACCAATTGCCACCTTAGAGAACACACAATTCCGGGCAGACCCAAAATGTGTTAAAACTCCACAAAGATCCAGCAACAAAAAAGTACCATATGCACCTCAGGTAACCCATCTACTTTGAAGAATCTCAAATATTAAATACATTTTGATTTGTTTAACACTTTTTTGGAAACTACATGATTGAAATGAGCCTATAATAAGAAGGCTCTTCGGGTCTTTGTTTTCTTTGGTATTAGCGGAATTGAGGCCGTCTGCTATTCTGTTCTTTATTTTCCTCTTATTATTATTATTTATCCTGATGCCTTGTTACGTTACCCTGCCTTCATGTACACATCTACCTCGAACCTCTGCACAATGATCTGGTACTGGTACTCCCTGTATATACAGCGCATTCGGAAAGGATTCAGACCTTCACCTTTTCCACATTTTGTTGCGTTACAGCCTTTTTCTGAAATGGATTACATTTTTTTTTTTAAACGTCCTCAATCTACACACAATACCCCATAATGACAAAGCGAAAACAGGTTCCAGACATTTCTGCAAATGTATAAAAAATAAAAACAGAAATACCTTGTTTTCATAAGTATTCAGACCCTTTGCTATGAGACTTGAAATTGAGCTCAGGTGCATCCTGTTTCCATTGATCATCCTTGAGATGTTTCTACAACTTGATTGGAGTCCACCTGTGGTCAATTCAATTGATTGGATGGGATTTCGAAAGGCACACAGCTGGCTTTATAATGTCCCACAGTTGACAGTACATGTCAGAGCAAAAACCAAGACATGAGGTTGAAGGAATTGTCTGTACAGCTCCGAAACACAGATCTGGGGAAGGATACCAAAAAATGTCTGCATCATTGAAGGTCCACAAGAACACTGTGGCCTCCATCATTCTTAAATGGAAGAAGAACCACCAAGACTCTTCCTAGAGCTGGCCATCCGGCCAAACTGAGCAATCAGGGAAGAAGGGCCTTGGTAAGGGAGGTGACAGAGCTCCACAGTTCCTCTGTGGCAATGGGAGAACCTTTCAGAAGGACAGCCATCTCTGCAACACTCCAACAAATCAGGCCTTTATGGTAGATTGGCCAGACAGAAACCACTCCTTAGTAAAAAGGCACATGACAGACCACCTGGAGTTTGCCAAAAGGCACCTAAAGGACACTCAGACCATGAGAAACCAAGAGTGAACTCTTTGGCCTGAATGACAAGCCTCACGTCTGGAGGAAACCTGGCACCATCCCTAAGGTGAAGCATGGTGGTGGCAGCATCATGCTGTGGGGATGTTTTCAGCAGCAGGGACTGGGAGACTAGTCAGGATCGAGGGAAAGATGAACAGAGCAAAGTACAGAGATCATTGATGAAAACCTGCTCCAGAGCGAGCTCAGACTGGGGCGAAGGTTTACCTTCCAACAGGGCAACAACCCTTAGCACACAGCCAAGACAACACAGGAGTGGCTTCAGGACAAGTCTCTGAACATCCTTGAGTTGCCCAGCCAGAGCCCGGACTTGAACCCGATCGGACATCTCTGGAGAGACCTGAAAATAGCTGTGCAGCGACGCTCCCCATCCAACCTGACAGAGCTTGAGAGGATCATCAGAGAAGAATGGGAGAACTCCCCAGATTCAGGTGTGCCAAGCTTGTAGTGTTATACCCACGAAGAATCGAGGCTGTAATCGCTGCCAAAGGTGCTTCACCAAAGTACTGAGTAAAGGTGATTTTTTTATTTTGGAGTGAAGGTGATTACGTTTTTCATTTTTAATAAATGTGGAAAAATTTATAAAAACTTTATGTTTTGTCATTATGGGGTATTGTGTGTAGATTGATGAGGGGGGAAATAAATATTTAATACATTTTAGAATAAGGCTGTGAAGTAACAAAATGTGTAAAAGGTCAAGGGGTCTGAATACTTTCCGAATGCACTGTAGCTCCATTCTTGTGTATTTTATTTTATTCCTTGTGTTTCTATTTTATTTGAAAGACTGCATCACTGGGAAGAGCTTGTACATAAGTATTTCAAGGTAAAGTCTATTCCTAAGGTTAGCCATTGACTCTGAATGGTCAAGGTAATTGTTAAGGTTTAGGATAGTCTTAAAGCAAAAATATCAAAAACAACTTTCTATGACTTGATTCAAACATGCATCCCTTGGAATCAGAGGCAGATGCTTACGAAACCTACTTGAAGGTAACAGCGCTCACTTTTGCCCCTAGCAGCCGGTTTTTCCCGTCATCTCCGACATCCTCAGAAATGGATGGACGTCAAATACGGACTTGTATCAGAGGTGACCTGGCTGGTTCTGTTAGGTAAAATGTGTATTATTCCAAACTAGAACAATGCTGCTTTCCACTTCTCTTCTTAATATAATTCATTATATTTCTAAGATTCCAACATTTCACCCAAGATTTTTTTAAAGTTTTTTAAAACCTATATAGCCAATCAAATCGCAATATTTTGTCAAAAAGAATTTGCTATTACATTCTTTCCCACATATCATGCACCCCTAACACACACACACACAATCCTGAACTTTCATAGGTTGGTGACCAGCTATGGTCAGCAACAAAAACCCATGTGGACAATATAGGCTGTAGAGACAGAGCCAGACAATTAGCTGGCTTAGCAGTTCATTCAAGGACCAAGATAAAATACTCTCTGCCTTTCAGCAGCTGACCTCAGCCCTATTACACAGGAGATGCTGCCCCATCTTCTCCACTTCAATCAAACTGACAATCCAATAAATGGTAGGTCTCATCAGCATACTGAAGGCAGGGGGTGAGTGACTGAGCTAAATGGACAGGATACACATCGATTAATGTGTAATATAACTTATAGTTCAGTCTAGGTTGGTGATTTGGATACATGTTAGAATGCCACAAAATGTTCAGAAACGGCAAGAGGTATGGGTTACTCAATACACACCTCCACAGTTACTCCTTTTTTAATGTAAAGTTATAGTAGTCTATAGGGCCATGGGAGATATGTATTTGTTTTATCAATGGCCTAACGGCATGACACACAATGGTCTCACATATACTACTTCCTCTGCACCTGGTCAATGTGTCAGAGCAGGAACAATGACTACATCCCTTAATTTATAGCATCTCCGACTGGGCTGCTAGATGGGCTTCATATACACCATGCAGAGGGGAAATGATCAAATACAGACCAGATATAGAAACATACCCAAATGAGGAGGAAATGAAGCAGACAAAAATATGTTTGTATCAACTCAGTGAGCTGTAAGTAGACAGAAAATATGCATGTTTTCTTGTTCATTGGGGGGGAAATACAGTATATAAGCTCTACTGTTGATAGAATAGGGTTTTATTGTTAGTTTACTACTTTAAAGATGGTATAATAAAATGTGTGATTGGTTTATTACACTCAAAAGCCTGTTTAATATTCTGTTTAATATCCTTATTCATAGATAATTATTATTGACGGTCATTAAAGCAAATATCTCAGTGTTTAACTGAAGGAAAGCAACCCACCCATGATAGAGTAGCCTAGCCTACAGTATTATTAACAAACATTCACAACATGTAGCTCTGCCGGTTAAGGAATCCACTCCCCGTCCTTTGGCGTAACACAGCTCACTCAAATCAAACCTGACGCAAACGGCATAAAGGTGTGTGAAAGAGACGAACATTACCTGTTGATCTTCAGAGCGAACGCACGTCGCTCTGCGCTGGCCAGAGACGCCATGTGAAGTTTACTCCAGTTCCGCGGAGGTATAGCAACAGTTTCCCTGCGGGATGGTAACTTATCCTAACGCGCTGCTAACGCAGATGTCATTGCAAGCCTCATCTTCGGGGTGGCAGCGTTATGGGTGGAAACTTCCGCATTTGAAACCTTCCCCATCCTAAACAGCCAGACACCGGCTGCAGCGTGTGAGAGGATCAGACACGCACACTCTCGCTGCTAGATAAGCCCTTGGGTTTGCGTAATAAGCAGTCTGGCGAGGGTGAGAGAAGTGTTGGACTCCCCACATTGACATAAACCCATTTATTTGTAATATGTTCTGGTCCCAAATGTGTGTAGTAGCACAACTGTTTAAAAGCCGTCTGTTGACAGTGGCATGTGCTCCGCACCTCGAGGGTTAGACTGGACGGGAGTTTGATCTTCACTAGGTGGGTTCATATAAAAGATTAACTACATCAGAGGGGATATGTTTGTAAAAAAAGAATGGAAGCCTATAGCACAAATAGAACAATTATACAGATATTTCACCGGATGAATAAATGTGAAGCTTCCGCTTGGCAGTTCCACTCAATTTCAAATATGGTAGTGAGAGGAAGTCCAGCGGTCGGCGGTGGGAGAAGACGGAACGAGCTGTAATTTTAGCCGACATTCTGCACATTTTCTCATCGATGAAACATCTGATCTCAGTACAGTTTTCTGGGGTATTTTTTGTTGACAGAACGCAAAGATGAATTGAGTTTGTGCACACGCACACGTTACAGGCGTTCCCTAAAGGAAATATGCAAATGTTTGCAAGAACGCGCCAATAGAATCTCGTTAGCTCGTGCTTGGCTCTGCCCACCTCCTTGCTTGTTCTGCCCACTATGGCTCATTTGTTCCCATTTGAAACCACGGGGTGTGGTCTATCTTGGTTTAGTTATACAAATCTTTGGCTATAGCCTGTGATTGAATAGCTAGGTGCGTGCGCCCTCTACCGTCAGACAATACTGTTGACATGATATATTCAGCCGCACGTTGTTCACGATAGTTAAGTCGTTGTATTGATTAGATGTGTGTATTTTCATACTTATTTTTAACGAATACCTAGCTACGTCGGTAGGTCTTGCGGAACTGTTTAACTAACAATCATTTTCTCAGACGGATTGTCTATATTGTTGTACAAAATGGAAAGGAACACATGACAAAAGCATCAACATGGAAATAGTAATCGCCTACTAATTAAAGCTAAAATCAAGTAAATTCAATGAATTGCCTTGAATTGTTTCAGACTGACAGTTGCCATATTGATGGGACAGTTTTAAACGCAGCGATGTTCTAGCTAGCTAGCTGCTCTGCTAACATTTCATATATGCATGAATGGGCAGCGTCAGCAAGCTAGCCTAGAAGCAGAGTTAGCCAGCTAGCTGACTTCTCTATACTACAGCACTGCTGGACTTTTTTTAAACGGTCCCACGTTGACAGCTTGCAATTTGACCAAATATACCAGATTCAACCTAAGGCTGTAAGAGCTCACTTCAAAATCATTTCACAAAAGTAAAATACACATTTCATGTACACTGTTTTAACCTGTTTTAGCACAGTTGCAGCTGACAGTATTTTTGAATGACAACACGTTTGTGGCGTCCGTTTTCTTTTTACACACAAGTGAATATGCAGATAGCCAATTAGAACAGGTAGTCAGTCCATTGTGGCTGCGTTTAACACAGTCAGACCATTTCTGATATTTTTTTCCACTAATTGGTCTTTTGCACAATCACAACAGGTCTGTTTCAGAGCTGATCTGATTAGTCAAAAGACAAATTAGTGGGGAAAAAATATCAGAATTGGGCTGCCTGTGAAAATGCAGACTGTCTTCTGTCTGTTTTCCGTAAATAATTCTGTAACACGAAAATATGGACTTGTGGGAACCCTAATCCTATAAAGGAGTGTATCAATTTAACCTTTTTTTATTATTATTTCTCGCTGCTATGAAATAAAAGGTCCTTATGCTTCCAAAACCGTACTGCAAGGGATGTATGTTAATGTTCTGCTTTTGTCCAATGACTCTTATGTATAATGTAATGGAACTGAGAGTCATGAACAAGGGCTATAGCTAGGGCTGGGCGATATGGCCAAAATATTATATCACAGTATTTTAAAAAAAATATGGACGGTATGATGGTTTTTGACAGTATTTTAAGTTAACTAAACAAAAATGTTCTACATTTGCTTTATGAGTAATGAGTGATCCTAGGGTGGCAACACATACATTCTTAGTGATTTCAATGGGTCTTTCTCCATTCTGATTGTTTTATACTGTTCAATTCAACTTCAATCAAAACAAATTTCAGCACTTATCATTTCTCCATTTCCTGCACTAAATTGCAGTGGTGGAAAAAGTATCCAATTGTCATACTTGAGTAAAAGTAAAAGATACGTTAATAGAAAATTACTCAAATAAAAGTGAGTCACCCAGTAAAATACTATTTGAGTAAAAGTCTAAAAGTATTTGGTTTTAAATATACTTAAGTATCAAAAGTAAAAGTATAAATCATTTCAAATTCCTTATATTAAGGAAAACAGATGGCACCATTTCTTTTTTTTTTTTTTTTTTTTTTTTTACTTACGGAGAGCCAGGGGCACACTCCAACACTCAATCATAATTTACAAACAAAGCATTTATGTTGAGTGAGTTCTCCAGATCAGAGGCAGTAGATGACCAGGGATGTTCTCTTGACAAGTGTGTGAATTAGACCATTTTCCTGGCCTGCTAAGCATTACAAATGTAAGGAGTACTTTTAGGTTTTCAGGGAAAATGCATGGAGTAAAAAGTACAATATTTTCTATCGGAATGTAGTAAAGTAAAAGTAGTCAAAAATTTAAAAAAATAGTAAAGTAAAGTACAGATACAAAAAAAAAACTTAAGTAGTACTTGAAAGTATTTTTACTTAAGTACTGTAGCGACCCGCACAGACAGCTGTGTGTTATGTGTTAGGCTAGGAGGTGGTTGTGTTGTACTGACCAGTACCCGGTGTTCGCGGGGTCCGACATGTCAATCAACCTGCTATCTGCCAATCACGGGAATGCCTGGAATGTTCTGATGCCGGGCATCCTGGTGGTTGGCGGAGTGGCGTGGAGGGGGGTTGGGCATTGGAAGTTAAGACCAGGTTCAGCTTTTGTTCTCTCTCTTACGTCTGGGTTTCACAAGAGAAGGTCACGATTGGCTTGTGGGTTATCTGTCATCTTTTTGGCGTGTGCTACGGCCCAAACAGTAGCCTGTGTAAAGTTGGTTTAATAAACCGTCAATTCGCAAACTCAAGCCTCTGTCTGGACAATTGTTCATTTATGATCTAGTCAGGTCATTACAGTACTTTACACCGCTGCTCAATTGAGAGAATATTCACACTGCCACATGGGGCTGCACGATATGGACAAAGCATCTAGGACATATTTTTAACCAAATGTTGCAATTGCGATTTGACTTGCCAATTAGAGCAAAACTTTTGGAATCATGAAAATAGAATGACCATTCTAATTCTTTAGTTAGAATATAATAGTGGGCACTTTGAATACAGTGTTGTTTGAGATGACAACGATTTAAAATGCCAAGGAGGAGTTATTGTGACAGGATAGGAACTAAAGTGTTTCCTAGTGGACCCTATAAGCGTTTGGCTACGTTGCGTGTTTTCTCTTAGCTACTGATTGTAGCTAACATATTCTTGCTTTACATATTCCTCTTTGATTTAGAAGATACTGTTGCACAAACAAGATGATGATTTCGGTCTACACCATCACTGGAATTATCAGGCTGTATTAGCTAGCTACGTCTCTTACTCAGTACATGTATTATTTAGCTAGCTATTAGCGGCTAACAATTAGCGTCTCACAAGATTTGGGGTAACTTGCTAAGAAAAGACAAACTAGCTGTTTGCTGATGTAAGAAACACAAACTAATAGTGTCATTATAGAACGCTAGTGGATTTATAATAAGCAAAGTGAAAACAGCATTGTTGTAATCAACATTGTTGAATGTTGTGAGATTATGTGTTATGCACTATAGCCCGTTACCATATATGTGATTGAATATTATCTGATGTTGGCTTGTGTGGATGTATGTGTTATGCAACATTTCTGACTTGAGACATTGTTAACAGTTTCAGTGCCATGGGCCTTTCTCATGATGGAAAAATACAGAATGACCTGAAGACAGGAACTGTGCAATGAGTTGGGGGGGGGCACATTCAGAACGTAGTGTTGCGAGAACAAACAGTCTTTTGTTAGATAACAGGAGCCAGGTGCCTGATAACTGTATATTCTACACAGCTACAACAACTGACCGCTGAAGCTGAAGCGCTTAGGGGGCTGGGACCAGCCTCTGCGCCAACAATCAACGATAGGCTGGGTGAGTCTAAACCACGCCCAGTCTCTACTCTGACAGGCCGGCTCGGAAGCAGGAACTACCTCTGTCAGAGTATATTCATAATATCTTTGTCAGGAACAAGTCAGTTCTCTGTTTGCCCTGTGAGGTGGGACAGAGAGCCCGTATATACGAAAATTGCATTTACCACTTATTGCTTAGCTAATAAAAAATACATAGTATACAATCGGTGACTCAATGTCATATTTATCCTGATACCAGATTCGAATTGACGCAACCCTAACAATGTGCTGCATTGACCATGCAGACTGAACGCAAGTGTCTCGTTGTTGACCATCAAATGCGTTCCTGTATGGAAGGTGGCACGGAGAGAAAGAGCGGAGAGTGATGACTCAAGTAGCGAAGTAAACTATAAAAATGTACATTAAACAAACCAAACATTCAAATACCGGTTTAGAAGGTAAAGTAAAAACTCAAACCGGTCCCTGCATCAATACTGGTATATCATAAAATATGGTATACCGCCCAGCCCTAGTTATAGCTATGTTAGCTATTAACGCTATTAATACAGTACAGATTTACAGATTGTTCTGTTTGCAAAAATAATGGATTAGGTTTTAATGGACGAGGAGGATGACTGCCCAGAGTTGGTCCCCATATCAGGAAAGACTCTCACCTGGCATGCAGATACCTGTGACCATCATCACTGGCTACCTCGGTATGATAGCCAGGTCAGTCTAGTCTCAATGTATACTGCTGTGTTAGAAAAAAGTGTGAAGGTAGTGGCCATCAATCTTGGTCCTCGAGAGATACATGATGTGTATTTTTTTCTTCTTCAAGCCTAGCACTAAAACACGGGTGGGTATAATTTGTGAAACTTTCAAACAGGAATCTCTTCCAAAAACTTTGTAAATAACAAGGTTGCCAACAAACAACGCATACAAAGTTGTATAGCGGCAAATTAAGATACCGGGTCTGTCCTCACTCTGGTAGCCTGTGGACAAACATTAAGAATAAGCTACGTGGTGAGTTGATGCCTATTCGACAGCTAGTTAACTAGGTGAATTGATCATGCTATGTTGTAAGCGTTGTTTGTTGGCATCCTTGTACTTTACAAAGCTTTTAGAACAGATTCCTGTTGGAACGTAACACAAATTATACCCACCCCTAAAACACCTGGTCCGTCTAGCTCACAAGTCATTTGATTAGGCCCTAGTTGAATCATGTGTGTTATTGCTGGGCTGGAACAAAAAACCTGCCCACCCCATGTCCATGGGTAGTGACTTACCACTGGGATAGAAATCTACTGTAATTACAGTGTGCTATGAATAGAGTTCATACCTCGCCTGCAGACCATAACATTTCATTCATAACCCATATAGGTGTTGGGAAGACAACGCTGTTGAATTACATTTTAACGGAGCAACACAGAAAGAGAATCGGCTGTCATACTCAATGAATTTGGAGAAGGTATGTTCACTTTTGTGGTAATGTTGTCCCATCAATTTTTGGGGGGAAGGTACACAATTACTTGTTGCTTCATTACAGCTGTTTTCCCGAAAGCAGTGTGTTCAAGGGTGTGCATTGTCTTTTATTGGTTGTACCACAGGGTTAAGTGCTCAAGGAAGCAGAAAAGAGCTTGGTTCAAATATAGATGGAACTCTTGAGCTGCTGCAAGGTCATGTACAGCCTCACTTGAGAATCAAATCAGTTCACATTTTATTTGTCACATTCGCCGAATACAACAGGTGTAGGTAGACCTTACAGTGAAACGCTTACTTACAAGCCCTTAACCAACAATGCAGTTAAGAAAATCCCCCCCAAAAAGGAGGAAATAAAAGTAACAAATAATTCAAAAGCAGCAGTAAAATAACAATAGCGATGCTCTCTCTATACAGGGCGTACCGGTACAGAGTCGATGTGCGGGGGGCACTGGTTAGTCCAGGTAATTGAGGTAATATGTTCATGTAGTTTAGTCTGGCTGTCAATTATCATGAAATAGGCCTACAATATCTGTGTGTGGACTCGTTCAATGGAACGTTATAAGGTTATAGCTGAGTAACAACAGATTTGTGCTTTGAACATACACATGTTTTATCAGGTGCAAGTAGTAGTGCGTATAAACAAAAATGTTTTGCCTACATTTTGACCATATTTCATTTTTTTACTGTGCCAAATGAATTTTTCTCAAGCTGATGTGTTCTGTTGTATGCTATGGTTCTATGTCAAAAAGAACATGTTTACTGCTCTGATAACATTGTTGTCCCTCATCTGTCCTGTAGGAGGCGCTCTGGAGAAGTCTCTAGCTGTGAGCCATGCAGGAGAGCTGTATGAGGAATGGCTGGAGGTCAGGAACGGCTGCCTCTGCTGCTCCGTCAAGTATGTATATTCTAACAATAAGAAATATAGCCACTTTACATCACAGTAGCTTTCAAATCTGTATGGACATGTAGAACTTCATATTGATTAATAGATATATTCAGTATTCCCATTGTTCATTCCCTCTAGAGACAATGGCAAATTACACACATTGTGCAAAACAAATAACAAACAAACCCTCACAGGTTTGTGGGTTACATTACAATGCATTACCTTAAAAGTGGATATGCTTGGTTAGTTTAGCATTTCCACTCCTGGTTATAAGGCTTGTCTCCTTACATTACCCATGACATACCCTCTATTCCCTGGCATTGGCCGCCCGGAGGGAGAATCATGCTGGGGAAGTAGTGGAGAGCGAAAACAGCACCCTCTGGATTGGGGGGTGATATCTGAACCGCCTATTTCAATTAGGACAGGGAAGCCATCAGGCCGTAAACATTTAGCCAGGGATTCAGGGGGAAAAGGAAATCAATAGGAGGCCATTACAGGGAGAGCCCTGTGACGACTGGAGTTTGTCAATAAGTGACAGGTGTCAGTGGTCCAGGGATGCAGCCAGCCACAGCCCACTGGTCCACACACACAGGCCTGACAGAGCGTGCTCAGACCGGGACTCGCCTCACCCCTCCACTGTGTCATTGGCTGAGATAGGCTGGTTATTGACTGAGACAGGGCTGTCATTGGCACAGACGGGCCTGTCAATCAGAGATGTCCCGGGGGGCTGGCCCCTCCCATTGAGGAAGAGGCTGGACCGGTGGTGCATGGGATGCCACTCACAAACAGTGTTTTCATTACTCTCCTAAGGTTTTTTTCTCTCTTGTTGTAGAACAGAGAAAATGTTTGGAATGTCCACTGCCCAGGAGGAATACTCAGCTGTTCCTTCTGTTATGACAGAATACTTGGAAAACCCTCAGAGAAAGTGACTTAAACACACAGGCTGAACCAAACACCAAAAGGCTGCAGTGTCAGAGTTCATATTTTTAGAGTGTGTACAACCCATCTCATTGCCTTTTCTGGTTATGTTTGTTTACAGGTATAGCCACAGTCATCCACGCAACATACGGAATACAGGTAAAAGCACATTCAAACATGGCTGCGTCAGTGTTCATTTGTCTTTATTACTCTACATTCTCCTGAACGTCACACCGGAAAGATGTTCATTTTGATAGAAATCCTCAGGCAGGAATATAGAAATGTTTTTTTCTCAAAAGCTCCGTGTCAAGAGTCATTTCCTGTTTATTGTAATATGTCAAAGTTGAAATCGGCACAACAATCCTCAATCTGTCAAACTATCTTTTCTTGACTGCAAGTTGTATATAGAGAGTTGCAAACCCCCTACATGCACACCACCCTCCCCAACTCAAACACTATAGGGATGAACAGGCCAAGTGACACAGGGGGGCTGAGGCTGATCGAAACTGAAGGGGTAATTGATATCAGAGCAGATCACTCTAATAGTACGGTCATACCCCCTCTACGCTCCTCTACCCCCTGAAATACTAATCTGACTTGGGGCAGGTGGGAACACAAGTCGCAGGCCTCTCACTCACCACCAGGCCCCAGGGTGTCCTGGTATTGGCCAGCGTGTTTACGGTGATGGAGGAAGATGATATAATAGTGGTGATCATTGCATTTCATTTTTGATTTCCATCACTCGCTATGCGGCAGCAGGGCGGCAGCGTAGCCTAGTGGTTAGAGCATTTGACTAGTAACCGAAAGGTTGCAAGTTCAAATCCCTTAGCTGACAAGGTACAAATCTGTCGTTCTGCCCCTGAACAAGGCAGTTAACCCACGGATCCTAGGCCGTCATTGAAAATAAGAATTTGTTCTTAACTGACTTGCCTAGTTAAATAAATACAAAACAGGCCGTAGCTGAGGGACATCCGCTGACAGGTTGATGTGTAGGGGTCAGGAGACGAGGTTATGATCCCTAGTCCCTCTGTTATTACATATTTCACTCAGGGGATGGAACCAGCGCTCGCCTCATCCCTGACACAGTGGCAGAACTCATAGAAAAGGTCAATCTGATTTATCTCACGTGGTTTCAAAGTGTTTCAACAGGTGATTTTCTTTCTGCTATCACAGGTTGGATAGATGAGTTTTGCTCAAGTTCCTCTGTTCATTTTTGTGTCGTCACGTTTTGTGTCAGCTGTGACATGAGGATGAGTGACCCGTGTAAAGGTTTAGGTAGTGTATGACTGGGGTTGGAAGATGGATGAAGACATCATTATTGTATAACCTGTAGAAAACATAAAAGGGCCCATGTATCTACTCTCCAGTCCCAGGGCTTAATCAGGTTTGAAAGGAAGTTAAAGGTGAAAACTAGCTTACACTTTCTTTTGCATCAGTAGGCCGGAGGGTGATGAATTGTCAGAACCGAGAGTCGGACTCCCTCCCTTTGGTTAATTGATTATCTTCCTGCAGCATCCGGCAGAGGATAAACCAGAGGGACTGGTCAATGAAGCAGCCAGGCATGCTCTCTCTGTCTGTCCATCTCTACCTTTCTGTATCTCTCTCTGTCTGTCCATCTCTACCTTTCTGTAGCTCTCTCTGTCTGTCCATCTCTACCTTTCTGTATCTCTCTCTGTCTGTCCATCTCTACCTTTCTGTATCTCTCTATGTCTGTCCATCTCTACCTTTCTGTATCTCTCTCTGTCTGTCCATCTCTACCTTTCTGTATCTCTCTCTGTCTGTCCATCTCTACCTTTCTGTAGCTCTCTCTGTCTGTCCATCTCTACCTTTCTGTAGCTCTCTCTGTCTGTCCATCTCTACCTTTCTGTATCTCTCTCTGTCTGTCCATCTCTACCTTTCTGTATCTCTCTCTGTCTGTCCATCTCTACCTTTCTGTATCTCTCTGTCTGTCCATTTCTACCTTTCTGTATCTCTCTGTCTGTCCATCTCTACCTTTCTGTATCTCTCTCTGTCTGTCCATCTCTACCTTTCTGTATCTCTCTGTCTGTCCATCTCTACCTTTCTGTAGCTCTCTCTGTCTGTCCATCTCTACCTTTCTGTATCTCTCTCTGTCTGTCCATCTCTACCTTTCTGTATCTCTCTCTGTCTGTCCATCTCTACCTTTCTGTATCTCTCTATGTCTGTCCATCTCTACCTTTCTGTATCTCTCTCTGTCTGTCCATCCCTACCTTTCTGTATCTCTCTGTCTGTCCATCTCTACCTTTCTGTATCTCTCTGTCTGTCCATCTCTACCTTTCTGTATCTCTCTCTGTCTGTCCATCTCTACCTTTCTGTATCTCTCTCTGTCTGTCCATCTCTACCTTTCTGTATCTCTCTCTGTCTGTCCATCTCTACCTTTCTGTATCTCTCTCTGTCTGTCCATCTCTACCTTTCTGTATCTCTCTCTGTCTGTCCATCTCTACCTTTCTGTATCTCTCTCTGTCTGTCCATCTCTACCTTTCTGTATCTCTCTCTGTCTGTCCATCTCTACCTTTCTGTATCTCTGTCTGTCCATCTACCTTTGTGTATCTCTCTCTGTCTCTACCTTTCTGTAGCTCTCTCTGTCTGTGTCAACGCAAGAAGAAACAATGTGTTGTACTTACTAACCACCGATGCCTAATTTTATACAAACACATAATTTCACAGTTGTATTTCCAGAAAGGTTCTCCGTTTGTGGCTTTTAGTTTTGGTACACCCACTGTCCCATCAGTCCGTTGGTTGCCTGGTGATGTTGTTGATACAACAGAGAGGAATGTCTACACACCCTCAGACTCTCTGCTCTCTGTTTGTATTTTCCTCTCCTAACAAAATGGTGGGTCCCATTTGAATGTAGCACATCTTTTACCATGCCACCCACACACAGTATACACATCCACCCCAGGGGGGATGAGAGGGTGAGCACAGAGAAGAGTAAAGTGGAACACCAGCACCAGTGTTACCACCAGACAACTTTGTAATGGTTACTGTATCCGTTTTACTGTTGTATTTGCAGGCAGATAGCCCTTGCAGACTTGACCATCATCAATAAGACTGACCTGGTGACTGGAGAGGAGCTCAACCACCTTAGAGTCACCTTTTACAGACCTTTTTTTTAACAAATACACCGTCCTGCTAAAAAATTAGCCAAGTGATGATCTGTTTCAATTTGTAATAGCGCTTTTTGATTGTTCAGATCAGATGTGTGATTGCTATATGTTATAGATGGTATTGTTGCGTAATAATAAACATATCTCCTTTCCTCTACAGGTCTCTAAATAGTCTGGTCAAGATTCTGGAAAGGTGGGTTGGTTCATTTGGCCTAAATGAACGGTGGAGGGTTATCGAACGTGTATCATTGCCTACTGTAGCACTACTCTCACCTGGAGACATAACCAGACATGGAGACAACGCCATGCTTCACATCACAGGGCAATTACTACGACTATTCTCAAACACATACAACTAGCACAAGCACACACCCCCAATTATCCCCCTTGCATGTTTTCCCAGCTTTGTCCTTGTATCACAGATTAAACATATTAGGCATGACATTGTATTTTAGCCCCCCACCTCCACAGAGCTGCACCCCGCCTACACAAACACGACCCCCAACCCTACGGTGTTCAGTTTCCCACAAACCCTTGCTCTCTGACGCCCCACCAGGCACCACCGCGTGTGTGTGCGTGTGCGGACGCTCTGCATGTATCAAAGGCAGGGTGTGTCTCGGATCCACTCTGCACTCAGAGGCAACAGAGCACAGATAGAGGGCTAACCTGAACAGCATTCCCACAACTCCTGTCATGTGTCAATGGTTCTCTGTGGACTGGATCTTATAAAGGGTTTAATAACAGTCCAGATGAGTCCAATTCATTGCAGTGGTGTTGTATCATCAACATTGTTGCTTTCATTGCATATGCATGTTGTAAAACAAATATCAAAGCATTTTGTGCACCTCTACATTGACCCACCGTCTACTCCCCTCCCGTTATAATGAAACCAAAGATCAGCCGTGTTTTACTTGGCAGGTTAGCGTTTTTGTCATGAATCTTGTTCCGAGTGGTCACTGGCTGTTTACCACAGTAAAACTTAAATTACATGAATGGACTCAGTGCTGGTAAACCTCTCCACATGAATAGACACAGTGCTGGTAAACCTCTCCACATGAATAGACTCAGTGCTGGTAAACCTCTCCACATGAATAGACTGGTAAACCTCTCTTCACACTCTTCACATGAATGCAGTCACTGGTGTTTTCTCTTCTCCCAGCCAGCTGCAGTGGATTAGTGTGTGTGTGTGATGATCCCTGAGGAGAGTCATCTAAACACACTTGTCCACACAGATAGGCCCTTTCCCCGGCTTTCCACCCCCCTCTGGCCTCCCAGAGCCCACGCTGTTTGTTTGAAGAAACCCCCCACCGGTCCACTTGTGTGGCACTAGCAGCAGAGAGGGCCAAAGCTGCTGTACAATGTTTGTTCTCCTTGTGGGGTCAATGGGGGAGGTTGAGGGACAACAGGACAGGATCTGGGGGGTTGCGGTCCACAGCTGATCTCTCTCTTAATATGCCCCAACAGACACACACACACAGACACACACAGTCTTGTTTAACCTTGTGGGGACACACTTGATTCTCATTCAAAATCCTATCTTCCCTAGACCTGCATTGCTGTTTGCAGTGACATATGAAAATACCTTTCTTCTTGCAGCCATATAACATCACAGAATGCTTAACAGGCTCCAAAAAAAGAATACCGTATTAATCTCACAGTTAGATGCTTCCCGATTGAAGAACAAGCCATGTGTTTGCATGGTCCGTTGTCATGTAAACAGAGATACTACAGAAACACTGCACACCTCACTGTTGCTTCTTTATCTTACAGTTTGGCAGAAAAGCTACAGCTTGTGGAAGCAACAAGACCACATCTAGACAATGTAATGAGTGCCAATGGTGATCCATGAAAAGGAAATGACTTTGACTAGGCCTACTCTATCCATGTCTTAAACAATATCGTTTTGGTCTAGTTTTTATTCTCCCACAGACGGCCCACAATCTGGCATTCATAAAGAATAGCTTAGCAGTCGTCTAATCAACAACCACAGGTCTGGGGTCAATTATATTTCACCTTTGAGGAGGTGAAAATAATGGGACATTTTTTATTAATTTATTGAATTTCAGTTCACCCCCTGTATTGAAGTGGAATCGGCCCCAGTCCTGCTCTGTATGCTGTGGGCCAGGGAGACACAGTCCTGGGGCAGAGTTTGGCCCCTAATGCCTTCAGGGGCTGACACACTAGTGAAAAGTCCACACTCTGCTTTTCTGTTTTTGTGCTTGTGACAGTAAACCAAGTAAACCAGGATCAATTTTTAGTCTGCGACCCAAAGACATCTGTCCTGATTATCCTGCCTCAAATGCCATCATATGGGGAAATGCTGGGGTAGTGTGCTCATTGATTAGTTGAACGAGACTGGCTTGGCTTGGCATTGGTCTTCAGTCATGTTGTTTGCTCCTCACAACAGCTACCACAGGGCGTGGGCTTGTTAAGGGGGGTTAATGTCTGCATTGTCATCAGTTTTTGCCAGGTCCCCCTTTCCCACAAATTAGCTAAACCTCCCTTGCCTCACCATCCCCATAGGGCCAAACTCCCCTCCCTCCCTCCAAGTTTCTCTTTTCATGCTAATGAGAGTGTTATACCAAATGAAAAAGGAAGTGTGTAACCTTAACACTTCCTCACAATGCCCAAAATATATGCGAAGTGCCCTTGAAATGCTGTAAGGAAGTATACAGCGGAGGGAGGGAGAGCGGGGGGAGTGGGAGGGTAAAGAGAGGATGGGGGGGGGGGGGTAAATAAGGGCGTCACAGCTGGTTTATGGTGCTTGATAGAGTTGAGCTTTTTGACAAATTCGTGGACAAACCCATCAGCAGCACTTAAAATGTGGTGTGACAATACTATTGTTAAATGTTAAGAATGTGCTGGTTCGATTTAACTATGATTTACTTTACTCAAGCAGGTTATATTGACATTAATTAAAGGATTGTTTTATTTAGCAATATAAAGCATGCAACGGTTTTGTTTCCAAAGAACTTCTTGCAATCAAAGTTTTAATTACAACCATAAAGCAACAATAGTCCTTTTAGAGTAGTCATTTCAAGGACAAAAACTAGTTTACGTTTAGTTGCTTTTACGCTTATAAAATGCAACAATATTAACCATGTGCTGGGCCAATTGTGCGCCGCCCTATGGTACTCCCAATCACGGCCTGTTGTGATACAGCCTGGAATCGAACCAGGGTCTGTAGTGATTCCTCTAGCACTGAGATGCAGTGCCTTGGACCGCTGCGCCACTCGGGAGCCCGAGACGGGTGATTCTCGTGAAGGCTATGACATCAATGTTTTGAAACCAAAGAAACCTAACCTTTTCACATCAGAAACGTTCCGTTTTACAATAGCTTGTTTCTTTCCAGGATCTTCTGTGGGAGAAAGCATTCAAGAACAAAGCTGGACATCCCATGAATGTCATTCGGTTGAATGTGAAACAACATTCAGCCTTTGTCACTGGTTTTCAATAGGCATCCCTGTGCTAATACAGTGTGCATTTATTTTACAGTATACCTTCCATCAAAATCATGCATTCATTTTTTTTTAACCTTTATTTAACTAGGCAAGTCGGTTAAGAATAAATTATTGTTTTCAATTACGACCTAGGAACAGTGGGTTAACTGCCTTGTTCAGGGGCAGAACTACATTTTTATCATGTCAGCTCGGGATTCGATCTTGCAACTTTTCAGTTATTAGTCCAACACTCTAACCACTAGGCTACCTGCTGCCCATTGATCTTCATGGGAGATGTAAGTTGGGCAACATTTGATATGGAAGCAAACTTCATGTTAGGATTCAACGTTTTGTGTGTATTCGTTTCTGGACACTTTAGGTACAGTTGAAGTTGGAAATTTACATACACCTTTAGCCAAATACATTTAAACTCAGTTTTTCACAATTCCTGACATTTAATTCTAGTAAAAATTCCCTGTCTTGGGTCAGTTAGGCTCACCACTTTATTTCACAAATGTGAAATGTCAGAATAATAGTAGAGAGAATTATTTCTTTAAACTTTTATTTCTTTCATCACGTTCCCAGTGGGTCAGAAGTTTACATACACTCAATTAGTATTTGGTAGCATTGCCTTTAAATTGTTTAACTTGGGTCAAACATTTCAGGTAGCCTTCCACAAGCTTCCCACAATAAGTTGGGTGAATTTTGGCCCATTCCTCGTGACAGAGCTGGTGTAACTGAGTCAGGTTTTTCATTTCTGCCCACACATTTTCTATGGGATTGAGGTCAGGGCTTTGTGATGGCCACTCCAATACCTTGACTTTGTTGTCCTTAAGGCTTGGGGTCATTGTCCATTTGGAAGACCCATTTGCGACCAAGCTATCCCAGGGGATCGTGTCTATTGCAGGTAAAGCCCACCAGGTGACGTTGCAGGGGGTCCATGAACTCTACGAGCTTGATGAGTCCCCACAGGTGTGGGGAGAGGAGCCTAGGGTCAACCATCTAGTCTTCATAAGTCAGCACTATGTGTGTGTGTGCGTGTGTGTGTGTCTGTGCATAAGTGTGTGAGTGTGTATGAATGCATTCTTCTGATGTGTACCTCACTCAATAAAGCCTTTGTATCCCCTCACCTCTACAGGGAGAAACCTGGACAAAGAGATCCTACAGGAACAGTTCCTCTCAACAATACTAAAGGTGGGGGACAGGAACTAAACAAGAACTCCCCCCTCTCTCTCCTCATGGTGAACTATTCCAGTTTATTCTTGATACACTTCACATTTGGACCTACCTACTGCAATTGTGTTAATCCTCATAATTCTGGTGTTCCACTTCAGTCCAGGAGGACCTCAAAACGTTATGGTATTTACTGTTAATGATGACTACATGTCCAATCTGATAAGCATCTTATTGACTACAATACAGTAAGGTTTTACGGAGGACCAATTGTTGAGACTTTGTGTAATTGGGCCCCTTGCTCAGGGGCCAGATGCTATGAGGAAACATTAGATTAGTGTGTGAATGGACTTAATCCATAATCAACCATGTTAGCTATTTCATTACCCAGTGATACACCCGACCCTCAATCAAGATAAAGCGACAACTTGAGAATAGAGATGTGATTAGCGCCCTTACTGTCATTTTCTCTGTAAAATGATTTGAAACTTTGGAAACCCTTAACAATACACCCCTAACAACGAATATCTTATTAATTGAAGTTTGAGTGTATTCCTCAATAGTTAGGCTGTTTTTAGGTCTGTAAATTGTTGGTGAAGTTAAGGTTTTGTACAGACTTTTATCACATCTCAAAAGTGGTGCAACACAAAATTAGGCTGGTCTGTAAATGTCCACGCGCTTGACTATTAGCTTGTGAATACGTTTAAATCATTGAAATAAACAAGAATCTGATTTAAAGATGGGTGTTTGCAATATTTAATGTTTCCCTATTATTAAGTATTGACTGGCATTTTGTTGTAATGGCTAATAATTGTGAACTAGCGAATTGATTTAAACTCGGGTCTTGTCTGAAGGTGTTTAACTAACGTGCGAAAAGCCAATGCGATATTCCACAAGGTGCGTAAAAACGCTGCAAGCATATAACACCTTTGTTTTATTGTTGTGAAGTGACGTTGCATGGGGTCCCCATTCACATTCTGAATTACTAAGAATTATGCTGACAAGTCTCAGTCAAGGAATTTGCCATAGTGAGAAGATGTAGGGAGTTTTATTTTTGCGATTCATGTAAAATAACGAATTTAAATAAAATAGGTGGAAGTAAACGGCTAATTAGACGGAGAATTGTCCTGTAAAATCGGATGGCTTGTCTTAAGTCAAATTAATTTTGGCTTATAGTCTATGTTTACAATTTTACCCTATATAATAACTCAGTTAAACTTGTTAAAATGTCATTTTCTAACATCATTGTCTTGCCTAGTTCTAAATGTTCGTCTAATTTGCTGTGGCTATTATGTCCCGTAGCCCTATATATGTCCCGTAGTCCTATAGCTCCCGGTGCAGCTGCGCTGTGTTCAACCCGATTCTGATGCTTATTGGCTCGTTAAGTTGCCTCTATAGCCTCTTTACTCTCCCGGCCACGGGGAGCTGTCCCACGGCCATTTTCACGGTCACACCACCTGCGGGCATCCCGAGGTGGCAAACTTAACGAAACCACGGGGGTCTGGGGGGTAACGCTGCGTTTATTATCAGCGGTAGGCGTGGTGTTCAAACTTCACATTGCATCCCCGGCTCCAGCCGAGCTACTGTGCTACTCTATTCTCTGCCCGGCGGAGGCCCTGCGTAGCTTTTAATAGGCCTAATTGAACAGGAAATGTGCCACGGTTATCGCTCTAATGTTGACCGTGAAATAAAGTTGAACACACTGTATACCAATTAAGGGTATAAAGTTGACCGCAATGTATTTGCATTTGTAGACATAATGTGCCATGTCTGGAGCGGGACACTTTGATAGAAGGAACTGGATACGCATGATGGATCTTGCTAAAATCACCATCTGATTCTACCCTCGCTTTGTAATAAATCATTTTTGCAAACTATAGATAGGAACTACATTATGATAAGTATATTTCATTTAAAAGTCTTATGCTCCATGAACTTTGAGGTGTCTGCATACTAGATCAATATTATGTATGTGAGGATTCTCCGGAATAGTTTTCCCTTTGTCTGCCCTGACACCCTGGGGCGAGGGACGTCTCTGATAGGTCTGAGTGTGACTGGGCTGTGGCGGGGGGTACAACAACAGCCCACTAATAAAAAACTAAACTCCCACGGTCAACACAAACAGGCTGACCAGGACCACAGGGACAGGACGAGCCGAGAAAGTCAGAGAATACATATATTTGTGCGCTTTTACGCGTGTTATGAATTAATGATACGGTGGTAAAAGTTTCGCTTTTACGCGTGTGTGGACGTTGTGGTCTGAGCCATGACCCTCTCCAAGGAGTATGAAACGTCCCAGCAGACTGGCTTGCCACTGAACGAGGATGAAGTATACATAGCGGGAGAGGACAAACCTCTCCTTGACCGGCATCTTCTCTACCCGACGGACAACACCAGGGAGCCTAGCTCATCAGCCGAGTCCAGCGTCGAACTGGACTGCTCTGAGTTCGACTCATCTGGGGAGAGCGAGAATAGTTTCTGTGCAGACACACCTTCATTGGGAAGACCTCGCGGTTCTGTAAAGCCCCCGTATTCCTACATCGCTCTCATCACCATGGCAATCTTACAGTGTCCTCTGAAGAAACTGACGCTGAGTGGCATCTGCGACTTCATCAGCAACAAGTTCCCCTACTACCGGGAGAGGTTTCCGGCGTGGCAGAACTCCGTCAGACACAACCTGTCACTCAACGACTGCTTTATCAAGATTCCGAGAGAGCCTGGAAACGCAGGCAAAGGCAACTACTGGTCTCTGGACCCCGCATCTGAGGACATGTTTGACAACGGCAGCTTTCTCCGGCGCAGGAAGAGGTTTAAGAGAAACCAGCCGGAGTATATGAAAGATGGACTCATGTTTTACCCAAACTTTAGCTGTTACCGGCCTTACTGCGTCCAAAGCCAAGTGAGCGTACCGGCTGCCCCTCTCTGGTGTATGCCCGTTCAGGACGGGCTCGTGATGCTACCTTCCTCCTACCTACCATACCAGAGTCTAAGCAGCAGCTGTAAGGTAGTTGCCCCCGTGGACTTCAGAACGCAACTTTACGCAGCAACTCCTGCAGTACAGAAGGCTGCGAGCGACACACATACGAAGTGTTCATTCAGTATTGACAGCATTATGACTAGAACCTTTCCTTATGTATCACATAACTCAAATCCACAGAACTCCAACCCTCATTGTTCTGTTGATCTTCCCACGGGCCCTGCTCGTTTGGTTCCCGAGCCTGATTCCAACTCCAATGACTCCATTCTGCCCAAGTGCAATGTTGAGCGCTGTTCCTTCAATAACAGAGAATGTCCAAATGCCTTACCTTAGTTGTTGAAGTGTTTGTTTGTTATAGCTTCTACCAAAGAAACCTCTGTGTTTGTATACAAGTGATAAAATGATCCAATGGAGGCACGTTTACGCATTTCTCAAGGAAAGTATTTAAACTGCATGTTGTTTATGTTCATTCAATGTTGAATACAGTATGTCAAATGAAGTTAATGTAAATATGAAGACTGATAATATATTTGTTAAAATATGGTGTCAATGTGAAAGTGGAACCACTTTTGCCAAATGTTAAAAATCCATTGTATTTTGATTTTCGACATTGAAATGAAACAATAAAAATAGTTTGACCATACCGTCAGTTTGCGGTGTTTGATTATGCCGAGGCCAACTTATTTCCTTCCCCACATTTTATTACACTTAGAAATTGATTGCTAAAGATGCCATCTATTAGTACAAAATAACCTGAGGAAATGATTGCACCTAAAGGTTTCCAATTTCAATTTCTGGAAAACCAGGTCTAAATTAGCAGGACTATAATATAATGCACATAATTACTTAGCAAAAAGGCAAAATAGGTATCGGAACAGTAAATGACAGTTGTTATTGTGAATTATTGTAAGCGTAGGCTCATATTTATTTTCATAAATGTTGTTTGTCATGTAATTGGCGAAACAACCCGTGTTTGTCAATAAAACACATCAGTCTCATCAGTACGAATTTCGTGCCCTGTTTTGTTTTATTTCAAATAATTATTGTAATATTTAATTGAGTCGCTTTTAAATACATTAAATATCCATTAAAATAGAATTGATTCTATCTTAATTTCCTTACAAAATCGAATGAAAGCTTGAGAACGTCTGCATCCAGCTGTCGGCCAGTTCAATGCTGCCACCGTGTGGCCCAGGTTTAATGCATTTCAATACAGACAACCACGTTTATAGGACCAATAGGCCTACAATTTTGAAAAAACACGTTTTACAAAAATGTCTTTCCTTGATTTTGCTCCTGGTTGCGCTGTCCACTAAGTTATGCATCAGTGAATCAGCCCATATGCTTCTCTCTGGCCACCCATAACGCATCTTGCTCTTCTGATGTTAGCTTTTATGCATTATAGTACAAAGAGAGCGAGAGAGATAGAGAGAGCTGCCATTAAATAAGACGCATTCCATTTGTGTCACAGTTTAGTTATCATTCTAGTCCATTAGCTTAAAGTACCATATTAAAACCAACTAGTGTGTTTTACTTTACCATGTACTATATTGCCTCAAAAGTGGGACAGGGGAGGTCTGCTTGACGCATTGCTTTGCCCATGGCCAACAGTGCGCCCTCGGATCCTGCCTCGTCACTTTTCCGCAAGTCTTTGACCGTTAACTGCGTAATGCTCGCACACTGACACTGACAGTGCTTTGCCTTGTCCGGTTACAGCCCCAGCTCGACACAATTCTCCCCGTACTCCACCGGGCTATTTTTGTCCAGAGGCGCAGCTGATTGTAGGGGCTTTTGGCCCTCCCTGATTTTGGCAGGCGCATGTCCTTGTGGAGAGTCGGGCTTATTTGGAAAATAGGGAGTTGTCAGGCGGAAGAGAAGATTTGGCTTAATATTACATTAGCCTATCCAAAGCTCTCACTGCACGTTTTCTGTGGCATGTGTTTAAAACCTACAGCAGGCCTATAACTAGCATATATCTCAAACCGAGTTTATAAGCCAAGGAATTTGTTGACGGGGATTTATCATCTTAATAGCCATCCCTCTGGAAAGCGCTGGTGTGCTGTCATTGCGTAAACGCATCCCCCACCTCCCTCGAAAGTGCTACTTCTGGAGGACTAGAGCGGACATCACTGGACGTCTCACCTCCCTAACACAGTCTGTCTCCTACATATGTTTGACTCTCCACCTCTATCCAGCCGACAGTGAGTCATCCCCGTTATAGCCAGTCGACCCGCCAACTCCCGGTGGGTTCTTGTGCGGAGGATGGAGACAAACCCCATTCCCGTGGTAACGGTCCAGACGAGCCCGTTTGATGACCAGCGGCCCGGTACTAACGGGCTGCGGCGGAAGACGGCTGTGTTCGAGGGCAAGAAGAACTACCTGCAGAACTACATCCAAAGTGTACTGTCGTCCATCGACCTGAGGGACCGCCAGGGATGCACGATGGTGGTAGGCAGCGACGGACGCTACTTCAGCCGAGCAGCCACCGAGATTATAGTTCAGATGGCCGCTGCCAACGGGGTAAGACAAGAATGTCATGCCAGAACGTTTGGAATGGTTCAGGGTTAGTGATGATGATAATGATGATGATCATGATAAACGAAGCACAGAAATAGCATAATAAACCATGGTATTTTATTGTTAATCCTCCATATGCCTATGGGTCGTATAAACTATGGTTTTTACAGCTGAAACTCTAGGCAAGTGCATACAAGGGAATGCTGTACACTAGTTTACCTAGCATAGCCTGCTCTCTTTATGCGCCTCTGAAACGATTAGTCAATCCAGTGGCCTTGTGTTAACAACACTCAGAATTATGGCGATAGGCGTACGTGCATATAGATAGGCGGGCTATGTTACAACCTAAAGCTTGTACCCTCTCCCAGTGTCAGTGTGTTTGTTTGTGTGTGTGTGTGTGTGCGTGCGTGCGTGCGCGGGCCTGCGTGAGTGGCGGCGCCTTTTAACCAATTGCGCAGAGCGCTTGGAAAGGACAGCAGTCTATTCTCAGATCTATGCGACAACAAGCTTGGTGAAATATCTAAATGAAAAACTGAGGGGAATGTATTTGTTTTGAGATGGGTCTATTTTTCTGCTGGCTCAGCTTAATGTCTCCTGCCTTATCGGTTGTTCAATCCCTCGTCCACTCCTGCCCACGCGCCACTCAGCTACATTCCTCCCTGCTTCGTTCGAAGCTTGGGGATACCCAGTTTAGTGGCCACGAGCCAAACTCACAGGAGATAAGCGCGGGGAAGACATTGAAAGAATATTTGTGAAATTCTGGGGGCAGAGTATGGAATGATGACGTACAACGGGTCGCTGACAGGGCAAGGCAGGTGTTAAGTGCGCACCCAAAGGGCACTATTCGATCCAAAGCGATGTCTGGGATATGTTTAAATATAATTGTTTATTTTTTTTTATTTTTTACGGGGAGAGAATGTTGTCATTAACAGCTGATTTTATTTGGTTTTCAAACCATACAAATGTTTTTGCTCTTATGCCAAAAACAAGGTAACCGGGTTTGATTGAATAGAGCCAAGAGTATCTCTCTCTCTCTCGAAATCCTGAAGTGAGGAGATGCGCCGACGTCATAATAATTAATTCCACAAGAATGAGGACACTTTTATTTAGAATAGTTGAGATGCTATAGCCTAGGGACAGAACATGCGAGACTGTTCGCGCTACTTCAATAAATGGATGTAGACGCACATGATGACTGTCTGGAATGTAGCCTAGTCCAAGCCTGATAGAACGTCTGGAACCTCAGTCCGTGCCAAATTCTGGACGCATCTGGTCTGGAAAGATGAAGCCCTGAGCGTCATGACATAAGCCACATGACCAGTTCTAGAAAACGTCTCTTGACTAAAGAGTTCTGAAGCTCATTTACAATAAAGACATGCGAATGAAATCATTCTGTAAGCTACACTGAGCTAGTCTACAATAATAGGCCTTTTCATTCTTGAGTTGCGATGTTTGTACATGCTTTAGTCTTGAATAATGTATGATACAATTCATTACTTCAATATGTACATAGGTCCCAGAATGAGATTCAGTCAGCTAAAGTTCCTCAAACTCTCCCTCTGTCTGTTTCTTTCAGATTGGTCGGCTGGTGATTGGACACAACGGCCTCCTCTCCACCCCTGCTGTGTCCTGCATCATCAGGAAGATCAAGGCTATTGGTGGAATCATCCTGACAGCCAGTCACAATCCAGGAGGCCCCGGGGGAGACTCTGGGGTCAAATTCAACGTGGCCAATGGAGGTGAGGTGCTTATTTGACTGATTGCTGTCAACCTGCCAGCCAGTCAATTTATCAGTCAGTTAAAGGGTTGATGGATGTCCTCCTACCTAAGGAGTTTTCTTTTCACCACTGATACTTGTGCTTGCTCTTCTTGGCTTTATGCCCAGGTTATTAGTGGGCTCTTTATTATAAATGTGTTTGTTAAAAGTGCTATATGAATACAATATTGGTGATTTATTGACTGAGTTAAGAGAGTTGGCACCATAGCCCACTCACAGCCCCAGCAATTATCAGTGTATTCTCTTAACAAGGAATACTCACATATTCCTGAAGTTCCATCATGGACAGGCCTTCCGAGTCCCCAGGGTTTTACTGTGGAATCTCAGTCATCTTCCAGTCCTATAAATAGAGCAAAGTGGTGTTGCTCTCCTCATCCCTCATATCTCACGCAACAGTAGTTATCTTTCAGAGCCCACAGACTGTGGCTCCCAAAAGGATACTACACAATGTTCACTTTGTCAATGTCTACATGACTCCAGTAGCTTCTTACAATCCTCACATGGTGTATAGAAGATTATGACTACTCAGTAATATGACCTCTCAATCTAGAGCAAAATGTTATTTAACTTCCTATGAATAACAGTTGTGCATTAATATGCCACCATAGGCTTCGCTGTTCTTAAATGTACAGTGCCTTGCAATAGTATTCATCCCCCTTTTCCTATTTTGTTGCATTACAACCTGTAATTTAAATAGATTTTTTTGGGGGAATTTCATGTAACGGTCCAAATTGGTGAAGTGAAATGAAAAAAAATAACTTGGTTAAAAAGATACATTTAAAAAATAAATGGAGGGGCCTCCAGCTGTGCCACCAGAGACTCTGGGTTTGCGCCCAGGCTCTGTCGTAACAGGCCGCGACCGGAAGGTCCGTGGGGCGACACTCAATTGGCCTAGCGTGGTATGGGTTAGGGAGGGGTTGGCCGGTAGGGATATCCTTGTCTCATCGTGCACCAGCAACTCCTGTGGCGGGCCAGGCGCAGTGCGCGCTAACCAAGGTTGCCAGGTGCACAGTGTTTCCTCCGACACATTGGTGCAGCTGGCATCCGGGTTGGATGCGCGCTGCATTAAGAAGCGCGCATCCAACCCGGTGGTTGGGTTGTGTATCGGAGGACGCATGACTTTCAACCTTCGTCTCTCCCGAGCCCGTACGGGAGTTGTAGCGATGAGACAAGATAGTAGCTACTAAAAAACAATTGGATACCATGAAATTGGGGAGAAAACGGGCAAAAAACACATATGCTTGCATATGTTTTCACCCCCTTTGCCTCTAAATAAGATCTGGTGCAAGTCCACCTGTGTGCAATCTAAGTGTCACATGATCTCAGTATACGATACCGTTCAAAAGTTTGGGGTCACTTAGAAATGTCCTTATTCTTGAAAGAAAAGCAATTTTTTTTCTCCATTAAAAAAACATCAAATTGATCAGAAATACAAAACATTGATAATGTTGTAAATTACTATTGTAGCTAGAAACGGATGATTTTTAATGGAATATCTTCATAGGCGTACAGAGGCCCATTATCAGCAACCATCACTCCAGTGTTCCAATGGCACGTTGTGTTAGCTAATCCAAGTTTATAATTTTAAAAGGCTAATTGATCATAAGAAAACCCTTTTGCAATTATGTTAGCATAGCTGAAATCTGTTGTTCTGATTAAAGAAGCAATACAACTGGCCTTCTTTTGACTAGTTGAGTATCTGGAGAATCAGCATTTGTGGGTTTGATTACAGGCTCAAAATGGCCAGAAACAAATACCTTTCTTCTGAAACTCGTCTGTCTATTCTTGTTCTGAGAAATGAAGGCTATTTCATGTGAGAAATTGCCAAGAAACTGAAGATCTCGTACAACGCTGTGTACTACTCCCTTCACAGAACAGCGCAAACTGGCTCTAACCAGAATAGAAAGAGGAGTGGGAGGCCCCGCTGCACAACTGAGCAAGAGGACAAGTACATTAGAGTGTCTAGTTTGAGAAACAGACGCCTCACAAGTCCTCAACTGGCAGCTTCATGAAATAGTACGCACAAAACACCAGTCTCAATGTCAACGGTGAAGAGGCGTCTCCGGGATGCTGGCCTTCTAGGGTTTCTAGGGTTTCAAATCATTTACAGAGAAAATGACAGTAAGGGCACTAATCACATCTCTATTTTGAAGTTGTCGCTTTACCTTGATTGAGGGTCAGGTGTATCACTGGGTAATGAGATAGCCAACATGGTTGATTATGGATTAAGTCCGCTCACACACTAATCTAATGTTTCCTCATAGCATCTGGCCCGTGAGCAAGTGGCCCAATTACACCAAGTCTCAACAATTAGCTCTCCGTAAAACCTGGTTGTACTGTAGTCAATAAGATGCTTATCAGATTTGGCATGTAGTCATCATTAACAGTAAATACCATAAGGTATTTGAGGTCCTCCTGGACTGAAGTGGAACACCAGAATTATGAGGATTAACACAATTGTAGTAGGTAGGTCCAAATGTGAAGTGTATCAGGAATAAACTGGAATAGTTCACCATGAGGAGAGAGAGGGGGGAGTTCTTGTTTAGTTCCTGTCCCCCACCTTTAGTACTGTTGAGATGAACTGTTCCTGTAGGATCTCTTTGTCCAGGTTTCTCCCTGTAGAGGTGAGGGGATACAAAGGCTTTATTGAGTGAGGTACACATCAGAAGAATGCATTCATACACACTTACACACTTATGCACAGACACACACACACACAGTGCTGACATATGAAGACTAGGTGGTTGACCCCAGGCTCCTCTCCCCACACCTGTGGGGACTGATCAAGCTCGTAGAGTTCATGGACCCCCTGCAACATCACCTGGTGGGCTTTACCTGCGATAGACATGACCCCCTGGGATAGTACACACACACACACACACACACACACACACACACACACACACACACACACACACACACACACACACACACACACACACACACACACACACACACACACAGTTCAGAGACTTAGACATACATACAGTACAGCTGTTCTGAAAGTCCCCAAAGTCTGCAACACCACTAAGCAAAGGGCATCATGAAGACCCAGGAGGTCTCCAAACAGGTCAGGGCCAAAGTTGTGGAAAAGTACAGATCAGGGTTGGGTTATAAAAAAATATCAGAAACTTTGAACATCCCACTGAGCACCATTAAATCCATAATTAAAAAATTGAAAGAATTTGGCACCACAACAAACCTGCCAAGAGAGGGCCGCCCACCAAAACTCACGGACCAGGCAAGGAGGACATTAATCGGAGAGGCAACAAAGAGACCAAAGATAACCCTGAAGGAGTTGCACTGCTCCACAGCGGAGAATAGAGTATCTGTCCATAGGACCACTTTAAGCCTTACACTCCACAGAGCTGGGCTTTACGGAGGAGTGCCCAGAAAAAAGCCATTGCTTAAAAAAAAAAATAAGCAAACACGTTTGGTGTTCGCCAAAAGGCATGTGGGAGACTATCCAAACACATGGCAGAAGGTACTCTGGTCAGATGAGACTAAAATGTAGGTTTTTGGCCATCAAGGAAAACGCTATGTCTGGCACAAACCCAACACTTCTCATTACCCGAGAACACCATCCATCATGCTGTGGGGATGTTTTTCATCGGCAAGGACTGGGAAACTGGTCAGAATTAAAGGAATGATGGATGGCGCTAAATACAGAGACATTGTTGAGGGAAACCTGTTTCAGTCTTCCAGAGATTTGAGACTTGGATGGACGGAGGGTCACCTTCCAGCAGGACAATGACCCTAAGCATACTGCTAAAGCAACACTCGGGTGGTTTAAGAGGGAATATTTAAATGTCTTGGAATGGCCTAGTCAAAGCCCAGACCTCAATCCAATTGCGAGTCTCTGGTTTGACTTAAAGATTGCTGTACACCAGCAGAACCCATACAACTTGAAGGAACTGGAGCAGTTTTGCCTTGAAGAATGGGCAAAAATTTCAATGGCTAGATGTGCCAAGCTTATAGAGACATATCCCAAAAGACATGCAGCTGTAATTGCTGCAAAAGGAGGCTCTACAAAGTATTGCCTTTGGGGGTGAATAGTTATGCACACTCAAGTTTTCATTTTTTTTGTGTCTTATTTCTTGTTTGTTTCACAATAAATAAATAAATTGAATCTTCAAAGTGGTAGGCATGTTGTGTAAATGAAATGATACAAACCCCACAGAAATCAATTTTAATTCCAGGTTGGAAGGCAACAAAATAGGAAAAATGCCAAGGGGGATGAATACTTTCGCAAGCCACTGTATAACAACCACCATAGGCCAGGAACAGGGTACATAATGTGCAAGCAAACATTGGTGTCCATGGTAACCGTGTGTCCCCCCCCTCCCCCCAATAGGCCCGTCTCCAGACACGGTGATGGAGAAGATTGCCCAGGTGAGTAGGACCCTGGAGGAGTATGCCATATGTCCTGACCTCCGCATTGACCTGGCCAGGCTGGGACGCCACGACTTTGACCTGGAGAACAAGTTCAAACCCTTCAGAGGTACTGGACACACACAGACCAGACACACACAGAGCTAGGGGCATAGAAGCCACTCTGACATTGGGGGGAACTATTTTCCTATGTGGGATTTTTTGTTGTTGAAAAAATAGGTTTTAAATGCTCATTTCTAGTGACTTTTGAAAAAAGGGTACAGAAAAATATGAACTTAAAAATGGTCAAATTTACAAGGCTAAGGGGGCCCTTGTAGAGGGGCACGTACTCCGATACAGTCCAATCAGTCTTGAGGGCCATGGCCATTCGTACTGTACTGAATACCAGTGTGACTGTTAATGTGCATACATTCAATTACACAACCATTTTGTACTCTTTCTCTGCTACTGTATGATTCATTTCCTAGTATTTTTCTCACTTCCACTATGTCAGGTTGTTACAACTGCTGCTCTACATACAGTATGGGTTGAAACTTAATGTAATATTTTCAACTTATAATACAGTTATTATACTGTGTTAAAAACTGTTTTGATAAATAATAAAATATCATCATGGCTGCCTCTCTCATGCATGAAGTTAACACATGCAATACACCCTCTAGACTTAAACTGCTATCGTTTCATCAGAGACCATATTTGATCATTCCGATTGATTCACACTCTGACAGATCATCAGTCTATGAACTCTATGAGCTTGGAGAGGCACTTCTCACTGTCTTACCTGCTCTCCCTCTCTGCTATCTGTCTGTCCGTGGGAATCATCGTTGCCTCTCTCCTGAATGAAGTTAACACATGAAGTTAACACATGCATTACACCCCCCATTACACACCGACAGCGTAGCCTAGTGGTTAGAGCGTTGGACTAGTAACCGGAAGGTTGCGAGTTCAAACCCCCGAGCTGTCCTAAACCCCTCAGACTCAACTCTGGACCGTGAAGCCAGTTCCAATCCTTTTTTCCCATTGTTCCCCTCTAATCAGGGACTGATTTAGACCTGGGACACCAGGTGGGCGTAATTAATTATCAGGAAGAACAGAAAACTAGCAGGTTCGTAGGGTAAGAGTTGACTACCCCTGCTGTAGTCCAAGGATGGGCAACTTTGATGGGGGTCGGGGCCACAAAAAATCAGAACTCATCACGAGGGACTGCAGTGGCTATCAGGTCTGATTACCCACATCCATACTCACACCTGCAGTCAGAGTCGCCCCTAGCGTTCGGGGGCCCTAAATGACATTTAGTTGGTGGTTAATTCTACTCCGCCCCATGAGACAAATGTCTTGCAATTTCCTGGAGAGAAATGTTTAATATAATATCTGAGTGAGAGTGACTAACAAAATCAATGGGGGCTCCCTGGTCGGTAATTCGACCATAATTACTACAAGTTTAGATAGCTGGCTAGACATGCATTTTTTTAGACATGGCTAATTGAGTGACTCTCAGTGACTGACATAACAAGATAAAACGGCTGATGCACAACCACATTTTGAAATTGCACCTTGTGTATCCTGCTTTTGTAACTCAGCAAGGTGAGAGTTCCTAAAAAAAAGAAAAAAAGAATAATTGTGTGTGTGCTCCTATGCCCCCACACAGAGCAGCATACACAGAGCAGACACACTGCAAACACATATACAGTGCATTCGGGAAAGTATTCAGACCCCTTTACTTTTTCCACATTTTGTTACATTACAGCCTTAACCAAAAACTTTGTTTAAACACCTTTGGAAGCGATTACAGCCTCAAGTCTTCTTGGGTATGATGCTACAAGCTTGGCACACCGGTTTGGGGAGTTTCTCCCATTCTTCTCTGGAGATCCTCTCAAGCTCTGTTAGGTTGGATGGGGAGTGTAACTGCACAGCTATTTCAGGTCTCTCCAGAGATGTTTGATCAGGTTCAAGTCCATGCTTTGGCTGGGCCACTCAAGGACATTAAGAGACTTGTCCTGAAGCCATTCCTGCGTTGTTTTGGCTGTGTGCTTAGGGTCGTTGTCCCGTTGGAAGGTCAACCTTCGCCCCCAGTCTGAGGTCCTGAGTGCTCTGAAGCAAGTTTTCATCAAGGATCTCTCTGTACTTTGCTCCATTCATCTTTCCCCTTGATCCTGACTAGTTTCCCAGTCCTTGCCACTGAAAACATCCCCACAACATTATGCTGCCACCACCATGCTACACCGTAGGGATGGTGCCAGGTTTCCTCCAGACGTGACGCTTGGCATTCAGGCCAAAGAGTTCAAACTTGGTTTCATCAGACCAGAAAATATTTTCTCATGGTCTTGAGAGTCTTTAGGTGCCTTTTGGCAAACTCCAAGTGGGCTGTCCTGTACCTTTTAGTGAGGAGTGGCTTCTGTCTGGCCACTCTACCATAAAGGCCTGATTGGTGGAGTGCTGCAGAGATGGTTGTCTTTCTGGAAGGTTATGCCATCTCCACAGAGGAACTCTGGAGCTTTGTCAGAATGACCTTTCGGTTCTTTGTCACCTACCTGACCAAAGCCCTTCTTACCCGATTGCTCAGTTTGGCTGGACGGCCAGCTCTAGGAAGAGTCTTGGTGATTCCAATATTCTTCCATTTAAGAATGATGGATGCCACTGTGTTCTTGGGAACCTTCAATGCGTCAGACAATTTTTGTTACAATTCCCCAGATCTGTGCCTCGACACAATCCTGTCTTGGAGCTCTACGGACAATTCCTTCAACCTCATGGCTTGGTTTTTGCACTGACATGAACTGTCAACTGTGGGACCTTATTTAAACAGAGGTGTGCCTTTCCAAATCTAGTCCAATCAATTGAATTGACCACAGGTGGACTCCAATCAAGTTGTAGAGACACCTCAATGATGATCAATGGAAACAGGATGCACCTGTGCTCAATTTCGAGTCTCATAGCAAAGGATCTGAATACTTATGTAAATAAGGTATTACTATTTTTCATTTTGAATACATTTGCAAACATTTTTTTAAAAGTTGTTGCTTCGGTATGTAGATTGATGAGGGGGAAAAATGATTTAATCAATTTTAGAATAAGGCTGTAACGTAACAAAATGACGAAAAAGTGAAGGGGTCTGAATACTTTCCAAATGCACTGTATGTTCACACACTCACACGCCAGGCATACACAGTCTCACCACACATACACTCTGTTCTTGCATACAAGTAGCATACATGCTATTGGATTGATAGACACATGCAGATACACACTAGACTCTGAGCCACTGCCCTCCTCTTCTGTGTGTTGTTAGTTGAGATAGTGGACTCGGTGGAGTTGTACCTCAACCTCCTGAGAACCATCTTTGACTTCAACGCCATCAAGAGCCTTCTGACAGGACCTGAACAGCTGAAGATACGCATAGACGCCATGAACGGAGGTAGGAAAATACTAATAAAGACCAAAGTAATTACAGTATTGTATCAGGTGCTTACCAGTGATTATATTGTATTGTGTTCTATTGTATTGTATTATATTCCATTGTATTATTTTCTATTATATTGTACTCTATTGTCAGTGATGGGTCTGTACGTGCGCCGTATCATGTGTGATGAGCTGGGGGCTCCTGCCAATGCGGCTGTCAACTGTGTCCCCATGGAGGACTTTGGGGGCCGGCCTCCAGAGCCCAACCTCACATACGCAGCCCCATTGGTTGATGCCATGAAGGGCGGAGACATTGGTTTCGGAGCTGCGTTCGATGCAGACGGGGTAAGACAGCTGAGGAGGAGAGGAACACTGCCTTCACAAAGTATAGTATTCACTTGACTTTTTCCACATTTTGTTGTGTTACAGCAGTGGTATTCAAACTTTTTCAGCGGGGACCCCATTTTTTCCCACATTTTTTCCCACAAGAATTTCTTGCGACCCCTCCCCACCCAAAATCTAATGACACAATCTTAAAATCATTACGTTTCGATTTTTACATCAACAAATAACCTTCAATTCATTGCATTTACATCTCTTATCAAAATGAAAAGAAACCAATAAATACATTAACTCAATACAATTGTATCTTTCTTAAAACATTTGTATATTGTCCCATACAATAATCTGTTCTCTTAACTGTTATTTTTATTTTGGTGATCCCACTGCAGAACTTGACTTTGACTACTTTGTTAAAGCCGGAATTAAAAATGAATTAAATGTAGATCTTTTTTCACTGGCCTACATGCCATAATGTCAAAGTGGAATTATGTTTTTTTGGACATTTAAAAAAATTAATTAATGAAAGCTGAAATGTCTTCAGTCAATAAGTATTCAACCCCTTTGTTATGACAACGCAAAAAAAAAGTTACATGGACTCACTCTGTGTGCAAAACCGTATTTAACATGATTTTTGAATGACTATCTCATCTATGTACCCCACACATACAATTATCTTCAAGGTCCCTCAGTCGAGCACTGAATTTTAAACACAGATTCAACCACAAATACCATGGAGGTTTTCCAATGCCTCGCAAAGGGCACCTATTGGTAGATGGGTAAAAATGTAAAAAATCAGACATTGAATAACCCTTTGAGCATGGTGAAGTTATTCATTATACAGTGGATGGTATATCAATACAATCAGTCACTACAAAGATACAGGTGTCATTCCTAACTCAGTTGACGGAGAGGAGGGAAACCGCTCAGGGATTTAACAATGGAAACTTTAAAACAGTTACGGAGTTTATTGGCTGTGATGGGAGAAAACTGAGGATGGATCAACAACATTGTAGTTACTCCACAATGCTAACCTGACTGATAGAGTGAAAAGAAGGACGCTTGTACAGAATAAAACATGCATCCTGATTTTAATAAGGCACTAAAGTAATACTGTAAAAAACGTATCAAAGCAATTACATTTTGTCCTGAATACATATCCAATACAACACATTACTGAGCACCACTCTCCATATTTTCAAGCATAGTGGTGGCTGCATCATGTTATGGGTATGCTTGTAATTGTTAAGGACGGGGGTGTTTTTCAGGATAAAAAAAATAACAGAATGGAGCTAAGCACAGGCAAAATCCTAGAGGAAAACCTGGTTCTGTCTGCTTTCCACCAGACACTGGAAGATTAATTCACCTTTCAGCAGAACAATAACCTAAAACACAACGCCAAATCTACACGGGAGTTGCTGAGTGGCCGAGTTACAGTTTTGATTTAAATCTGCTTGAAAATCTATGGCTACCTGAAAATGGTTGTCTAGTACTGATCAACAACCAATTTGACAGAGCTTGAATAAAGTGTGGAAAGCTTTTGGAGACTTACCCAGAAAGACTCAGAGCTGTAATCACTGCCACAAAGCGATTCTATACATTTGCAAAAAATTCTAAAAACATGTTTTCACTTCGTCATTATGGGGTATTGTTTGTAGATGGGTGAGAGAAAAATACATTTATTCCATTTTGATTTCAGGCTGTAACACAACAAAGTGTGGAATATGTCAAGGGGTATGAATACTTTCTGAAGGCACTGTATAATGTACAAAGTACTACAATACACTTTCAGGGGAGCTGATGAGGACGTTTGATGAGCATGTTTGATTCTGCTTAATTGGGCAGCGTTTACACTTTTGGGACTATTCCATTGGTTCCTTGGCAGCAAGCCAAATCAAGTATTTGAAAGAAAGAAAAAAAAACTTGACCTATGTGGACCCAGGTCTGCTTTCTAATGGGAATGTGGAATTGCCTTTGTTTGTTTTTGTCTGCATTTATTTCCTTGTCAATAGCAGGATGTTAGGCAATGGGACCAGCTAATATCTGTGACAGACATCTCTTTTTCCCCCACAACATCTCACATAGTAATTTGTACCAGCGCCACGCTCACGCACATTAGCCTAACTCAATTACCGGGCCGAGCATCAGGAGAATCATGTCACTCTTTTGTGTTCCATTGGAGCCCTCTCCCAGTGCTTACAGTGTTGCATCTTAGTAGGAAGGAGTGTGTCCCATACATTTGATTTGATTGGGAGAGATGCAATTAAAACAACCGTGTATCAACTGGTAGGGATGGGAGTGCCAGTTAGAGTAACAGCAAATGTTTATCTTTAACATACTTGAATTAGTGGATTAGATGAGGTATTTATTGCTTGTGCATTGTATATTTCTTCATGTATTGCTGTATGGTTGATGAGTGTATGTGTTGCAGGACCGGTATATGATCCTGGGTGAGAATGGTTTCTTTGTGAACCCTTCAGACTCCTTGGCTGTTATGGCTGCCAACCTCTCCTGTATCCCCTACTTCAGACAGCTGGGACTAAAGGGCTTCGCTAGGAGTATGGCTACCAGCACTGCCCTAGACAGGTAGGACACACACACCAATATCCCTATACCCTGTTTGTGGCTGCTGGATAAAATGCTCCACATGACTTTTCCATTTTTCAACACCTCTTCACCTTAGCCTCATCTCTGTCTGTCTGTCTGTCTGTCTGTCTGTCTGTCTGTCTGTCTGTCTGTCTGTCTGTCTGTCTGTCTGTCTGTCTGTCTCTCTCTCTGTATCTGTCTCTCTCTCTGTATCTGTGTCTGTCTGTCTCTCTCTCTCTCTGTATCTGTGTCTCTCTGTCTCTCTCTCTCTCTCATATTCATCCCTATGTCTCCCACTCTTGCAAACCCCAACCCCCCCGCCCCCACACTCACACACAAACACTGATCAAGGGGTCAGTAATGTACATTAACGTTATATGTGTGTGAACCTGGCCCCTGACCCTCTCTTCTCTTGAGGGTTGGTGGACTCTGTTAATGCTGGCAGCCATGGAGGAAATGAGCTCACTCCCCAAGCCCATATCTCAAGGGGCCGTAGCCGCTATCGCTAACCCTAGGTCACTTGTGAGGTTGACGTGACATCACGTCATTGATGGCCCCCTCGCCATGGAACTGATCTCACGCGCACATATGTACAGTATACACACACACACACACGCATACGCATACGCACGTGCACACAAAAGAGGGAGAAGTCAGGGGATTAGCAGAGTAATTTGAATAACAAGACAAGATCTATTTTCAAGCCCTCATCCTGTCCACTAACTAAATATGTACTATATTATAGAAAGTCAAAAGGGAAAACATTGTACACCTCCCTACTTCGGTTGCACAGGTAACTAACCACCGTACCATTTCCCTCCTCCTCCAGTTCAGCGTAGACAGGGTTATCCTCATCACCTGATGAACGAGAGCTGGGGCTATGTCTTCTGATATAGAAACATCATGGACACACTGATGACTGCAATGTCCTGTTCCAAAACACACTGACACATGAAAGATGATCTTCATGAGTCCCAATGCACCACAAGGTCATCCAACACCCATTAATACAAAAACGCCCATATGACACACACACACTGGCTGATTCCTGTACTGTATCGGTACCGGTGTCAGCGTATCTCAATAGTGTTGTGTTATTTAGTGAGTGCTGGGGAGCTTTATGATGGCCCCAGCCCAGTAGTATGCCTTTTAAGGAGTGTGAGAGCAACCATGCTCTATCTATCTGTGTGTGTGTGTGTGTGTGTGTGTGTGTGTGTATGCTTGCATGTATATATGTGTTCTTGTGCCTGTGTGTCTCAGTGTATACTTGTATATTTGTGTGATTGGTGTGTATGCGTGTGTGTGTATTTATGTGTGTGCGTGTGTGTGTGTGTATTTATGTGTGTGTGTGTGTGTGTGTGTATTTATATATGTGTGTGTGTGTGTGTGTGTGTGTGTGTGTGTGTGTGTGTGTGTGTGAGAGTGTGTGAGAGTGCGTGTGTGTGCGCAAGCGAGGGAAGCCCTATGTTTCTGCAGTGAGGGAAGGGAAGGTGGGAGGGGAAACATCTGCCTCTGCTTTGGCCACTCCAGAGAGGGGGGATGGGAGGAGAGAGGGAGGAGGAAGAGGGGAGGAGGGGTTTGGCTAGGCCACCGTTCTGCTTGTTACTAGGATAAACCAGTGAAAAACAAGGCCTTTTTAAAAAGTTTAAATTCTGTCTCCCTGATTTTTGTACTGGGATAAGTGTGTGTATGTGTGTGGGGGGTAGGGTTGGGTCTGTGTGTGTGCGCGCTCGTATCTGCATTTGGGTGTGTTTACGTGGGTCTCATCTATAAGACTGGAAAGTGACGCTAGTTGCCAGGGAGACATTGCTGAACCCAGCACCTGTTAAGAAAATCCCCCCACTCATCCTTCTCTGTCATCCTGAACCTGAGGAGGGGTACAACAGGATATATGGAGGACATTCAGGAGACCAGATCCATTCTTATACAATGTCTGTTACAGTGAGGGAACAGTGTAAACATGCAGAAGACGGTTGGTTCTTACTGACCCTCATGTCCCTGGGCCAAACTGTCCATCTTCTCCCCACGTCTCCAGTAACACTCGTCTGCCAACATCCCTCCCTTCTGGCAAAGACTGCTGGGAAAGAGGCTGTTTTCATTGTGGACACAGATGGAGGGACTGAGAGAAAGAGAGAGAGGGAGAAGGGAGGGAGGGAGGGACAGAGAAAGAGAGGAGTGGGGAGAGAAATAGAGAAGGAGAGAGAGAGAGCGCAGGAGAGAGAGAGAGAGACAGAAGGAAGAGAGAGATGGAGAGGGAGAGAAAGAAGTAGTGCTCACCCATGTGTCCATTTCTAACATGTCTTTTTACACTGGAGAGAGATTTAACGAGCAGAGAGATATCAGCCTTGGATAGTTTGATTGACAGTTGGACATGAGCTTGCTTCTCAGATACAGGCCCAAATAGCTCTCATTAGAATTTAACTACTGTGTTTACTTCTCCTAGTCAATAACTTTATGGGAACACAACTCTCATACTGAACAAAGAACAGGTTTTTGTAATTGTGATTATAAGAGGACATACATTTGACGACAAATCTTTGTGTTACTGAGAGGAAAATGAGGATGATTGCATCTGGAGAACAAGATACATGCTAATTAAATGACTATGAAGTTTTTGTCTTTGTATGTGTCTTCCAAGCCTTTCCTGACAGCTGAATCGGGACACACCCATGGGAGGAGTAATACTGGTCTAAAAACTATCTGTGTACCGATATCGGCTATCATTTACCGAAGTCCATTTTTGAAAACAGTTGCTGTTCCCAGTCAGGTTTAACTGAAAGCATGAAGGGAGTCAACCAAGTCAACAAGCAACTGTCCTCTTCCCTTTAGAGTTTGCCTATTGAGACAATTGACAGCGTTGCTAAAGCATCGCTGGAATGTTTGGGGAATGTTATGTGTCAGCTGTGAGCTCGTGTCAGGTTGTTTCGTGTGTGTCAGCTCTGAAGGGGCCTAGTGCTTATGTTATGTTGTTGTCAGGTTGTGGTCAGGGCACAGCTGGTGCGAGCATTAAGCCCTAGAAAAGCACCCCATTCCCTCAGCGCTGTTATGATGTCGTGGAAAACAAACAACTTTTTTCCAACACCCCCCCCCCCCCATCGTTGCCCCAACATCCCCTTAACGTTGCAGCAACGTTCTGCATGACCAGGGCCGTGCCGGGTGCTTGTGTTGGCTGCAGACATGCGAATGAAACGTCAACAGTGAGTCAAAGGGTCAGAGTTTCCATTTTCTTGTTGGAACGCCAGGCTTTCTGTTCCAGAGCCCTTCCCCGAGGGAAATAAAAAGGCTTCACACACACAAACACTGTGTGTTTATTTCACGGTGCAGACAACATCTCAACGTCTCACCCACCGGGAAATCACCCCTCAGAATTCCAACTGAATTCCACAATCCAGCATTCAGCATCTGGAATTGAAGTGCGGTGTGTTCAGGAGTTTTTCCAACTTGGGATCAGCAAACAGTTATGTTAGTTGCATGTTCTTTTGAATGACTCATTTGTGATGTAAATAATAATATTCACCCATCAAATCAAATTATATCGGTCACATACACGTGTTTAGCAGATGTTATTGCGGGTGTAGCGAAATGCTTGTGTTTCTAGCTCCAACAGTGCAGTAATATCTAACAATTTCACAACATATACCCAATACACACAAATCTAAGTAAAGGAATGGAATTAAGAATATATAAATATTTGGACGAGCAATGTCAGAGCGGCATAGACTAAGAAACAGTAGAATAGAATACAGTATATACATAAAAGATTAGTAATTATTAAAGTGACTACTGTTCCATTATTAAAGTGGCCAGTGATTTCAAGACTTTGTACAGTATATAAGGCAGCCGCCTCTAATGTGCTAGTGATGGCTATTTAACAGTCGGATGGCCTTGAGATAGAAGCTGTTTTTCAGTCTCTCGGCCCCAGCTTTGATGCACCTGTACTGACCTCGCCTTCTGGATGATAGCGGGGTGAACAGGCAGTGGCTCGGTTGGTTGTTGTCGTTAATGATCTTTTTGGCCTTCCTGTGAGATCAGGTGTTGTACGTGTCCTGGAGGGCAGGTAGTTTGCCCCTGGCGATGCGTTGGGAAGACCGCACCACCCTCTGGAGAACCCTGCGGTTGCGGGCACTGCAGTTGTCATACCAGACGGTGATACAGCCCGACAGGATGTTCTCAATTGTGCATCTATAAACGTTTGTGAGGGTTTTAGGTGCCAAGCCAAATTTCTTCAGCCTCCTGAGGTTGAAGAGGCACTGTTGCGCCTTCTTCACCACACTGTCTGTGTGGGTGGACCATTTAAGTTTGTCAGTTTGGGGCTTTATTGGCATGGGAAATGTGTTTACATTACCAAAGCAATTGAGATAAACAATAAACAAAAGTGAGAAGACACAAAACACTCAAAACGTTAAAAAAAGTTAGACATTTCAGGTGTTATTTTAGCAATGCACAAATAGTTAAAGTATGAATAGTAGGGAAAGATAAATAAACAGGTAAATATTAGTGGTATTTACAATGTAGTTTGTGCTCCATCAGTTGTCCTTTTCTCATGGCAACGAGCCACAAATCTTACTGCTGTGATTGCACACTGCGGTATTTCACCTAACAGATATGGGAGTTTATCGATGTTTGATTTGTTTTGTGGGTCTGTGTGATCTGTGGGAAAAGCGTATCTCTAATGTGGTCATACATGTGGCAGAAGGTTAGGAAGTGCAGCTCAGTTTCTACCATTTTAAGGGCAGCGGGCACATAGCCTGTCTTCTCTCGATGAACCAGGTCTGCCTATGGTGGCCTCTCGCAATAGCAAGGCTATGCTCATTGAGACTGTATATTGTCAAGGATTTTCTTAATTTTGGGTCAGTCACGGAGGTCAGGTATTCTGCCACTGTGCACTTGCTATTTGTGGCCTTATAGCATTACAATTTTCTCAGTTCTTTGGTTGATTCTGTCAAAAATATTTATCATTTTGCTTTCTCATAATTTGGTTGGGTCTAATTGTATTGCTGTACTGGGGCTCTGTGGGGTCTGTTTATGAACAGAGCCTCAGAACCAGTTGCTTGTTCATCTCTCTGTAGGTGAGAGCTTTGTGGTGGAATATGTGTGCATCGCTTTCTTTTAGATGGTTAGAAAATTTAACAGCTCTTTTATGGATTTTGATAACTACCGGGTATAGTCCTAATTCTGCTCTGCATGCATTGTTTGGGGTTTTGCATTGTACACAAAGAATTGTGCAATTGGGTTTGTCCCATTTTGTGAATTATTTGTCGGTGAATGGGCCCCAAACCTCCAACCATAGAGGGCAATGGGTTCTATAACTGAATCAAGTACTTTTTGCCAGATCATAATTGGGTTGTCGATTTTCATGTTCCGTTTGATGGCATAGAAGGCCCTTCTTGCCTTGTCTCTCAGAGGGTTATGATGTTGAGGCCCGGGTTAGGTATAGTTTGATTTGATTTGATATGATCCCCATTAGCCGACGCCAAAGGCGACAGCTATTCTTCCTGGGGTCCGACACATAATAAAAAATACATTACAGACAAAAGACTTTACAATTTACATACGTTTCTAAACATTAACATGTAGTGTGTGTGTGGATCAGTTACACATATAGTGTATTTGGAAGTATTCAGACCCCTTGACTTTTTCCACATTTTGTTAAGTTACAGTTATATGTTATATACATAAGTAATCAGACCCTTTGCTATGAGACTCGAAATTGAGCGCAGGTGCATCCTGTTTCCATTGATCGTCCTTGAGATGTCTCTACAACTTGGTTGGAATCCACCTGTGGTAAATTCAATTGTTAGGACATGATTTGGAAAGACACAAACCTGTCTATATAAGATCCCACAGTTGACAGTGCCTGTCAGAGCAAAAACCAAGCCATGCGGTCGAAGGAATTGTCCGTAGAGCTGCGAGACAGGATTGTGTCAAGACACAGTTTCTGCAGCATTGAAGGTCGCAAAGAACACAGTCGCAAAGAACCATCATTAAATGGAAGAAGTTTGGAACCACCAAGACTCTACCTAGAGCTGGCTGCCTGGCCAAACTGGGTAATCATGGGAGAAGGGTCTTGGTCAGGGAGGTGACCAAGAACCAGATGGTCACTCTGACAGAGGTTCACAGTTCCTCTGTGGAGATGGGAGAACCTTCCAGAAGGACAACCATCTCTGCAGCATTCACTATGGGGTATTGTGTGTCGATTGATGAGGGGATAAAACTATTTAGTCTATGTTAGAATAAGGCTGTAATGTAGCAATATATGGAAAAAGTCAACGGGTTTGAATACTTTACAATTGCACTGTACATGTCAATAAATACACACAACAAATCGGTCACATGGGGTAGAGGCGTTGTGCCGTGATGTGCTTTATTTGTTTTTTAAACAAGGTTTGCTATTCACTTGCACTATATAAGATGGAAGGGAGTTCCATGCATTCATGGCTCTGTATAATATTGTACACTTTCTTGAATTTGTTCTGGACCTGGAGACTGTGTAAAAAGACCCCTAGTGGCATGTCTGGTGTGTCACGGATCCCTCTGGAACTTTCATTACGCACACCTGGCCCCTATTCCCAGTGATTGTATTTGTATACATGTGCCCTTTGTTCACCATGGTGCTGTCAATTATTGTTACTATGTCCATTTTGGTGCGTGTGAGTACCTGTGTTTTGGCTTTTGTGCCATTGTGGATTGCGCAGATGATTACGGGTCTCGTCCCGTGGGTTAATCATTGTGCGTGTGTGTTATTTATTCGAGGTACTCCTCACTCTTTTGTTTGGGGTTTCTACCCTGTTTTTTGTTACGTGTTTGTTTGGTCTTTGTTCCTGTGCCTTTACACGGCAAGCCTTATTTTGGGCTAAATTTTAAAAACTATTACGCATTCCTGTGCCTGTCTCCCGACCCTTCATACCGACGTGACAGAATAATCTACCATTAAGAGAGACAGCGGGAATGACCCGTCCGACGTTGCTGCAACTGGTCTGTATGGCGTCGCCGCAACTTCGGCAGCTGCAACTAGGCCGTCCGATGTCGCCACAACGGTTCCGTCCAATGACGCAAAATCAGTAGCTGCAACTGGCCCGTCTGACGACGACACAACTTCGGCAGCTGCATCGGGTCCTGATCGACCCGCACTGTGTTCCTGTGATCTCCCTCGAGGCCGGAACTGTTGTGCTGCTGGTGTAGCGTGTCGGGGGGGGGGGATTACTGTCACGGATCCCTCTGGAACGTTCATTACGCACACCTGGCCCCTATTTCCAGTGACTAGTAATTGTATAAGTGTATCCTTGGTTTACCAGTATCCTGTCGATTATTGTTACAATGTCCATTAGTGTGTGTGAGTACCTGTGCTGTGTGTTTGGGGCTTTCGTGCCATTGTAGATGATTACGGGTCTCGTCCCGTGGGTTAATCATTGTGCATGTATTATTTATTCGAGGTACTCCTCCTTCTTTTGTTTTGAGTTTCTACCCTGTGTTTTGTGATGATTTGTACCAAATACCATTCTCTTAGTTTTAGAAATTTATTTATTTATTTTATTTATTTCACCTTTATTTAACCAGGTAAGCAAGTTGAGAACAAGTTCTCATTTACAATTGTGACCTGGCCAAGATAAAGCAAAGCAGTTCGACACATACAACGACACAGAGTTACACATGGAGTAAAACAAACATACAGTCAATAATACAGTAAAAAAAAAAAAGTCTATATACAATGTGAGCAAATTAGGTGAGAAGGGAGGTAAAGGCAAAAAAGGCCATGGTGGCAAAGTAAATACAATATAGCAAGTAAAACACTGGAATGGTAGTTTTGCAATGGAAGAATGTGCAAAGTAGAAATAAAAATAATGGGGTGCAAAGGAGCAAAATAAATAAATAAATCAAATACAGTTGGGAAAGAGGTAGTTGTTTGGGCTAAATTATAGGTGGGCTATGTACAGGTGCAGTAATCTGTAAGATGCTCTGACAGTTGGTGCTTAAAGCTAGTGAGGGAGATAAGTGTTTCCAATTTAAGAGATTTTTGTAGTTCGTTCCAGTCATTGGCAGCAGAGAACTGGAAGGAGAGGCGGCCAAAGAAAGAATTGGTTTTGGGGGTGACTAGAGAGATATACCTGCTGGAGCGTGTGCTACAGGTGGGAGATGCTATGGTGACCAGCGAGCTGAGATAAGGGGGGACTTTACCTAGCAGGGTCTTGTAGATGACATGGAGCCAGTGGGTTTGGCGACGAGTATGAAGCGAGGGCCAGCCAACGAGAGCGTACAGGTCGCAATGGTGGGTAGTATATGGGGCTTTGGTGACAAAACGGATTGCACTGTGATAGACTGCATCCAATTTATTGAGTAGGGTATTGGAGGCTATTTTGTAAATGACATCGCCAAAGTCGAGGATTGGTAGGATGGTCAATTTTACAAGGGTATGTTTGGCAGCATGAGTGAAGGATGCTTTGTTGCGAAATAGGAAGCCAATTCTAGATTTAACTTTGGATTGGAGATGTTTGATATGGGTCTGGAAGGAGAGTTTACAGTCTAACCAGACACCTAAGTATTTGTAGTTGTCCACGTATTCTAAGTCAGAGCCGTCCAGAGTAGTGATGTTGGACAGGCGGGTAGGTGCAGGTAGCGATCGGTTGAAGAGCATGCATTTAGTTTTACTTGTATTTAAGAGCAATTGGAGGCCACGGAAGGAGAGTTGTATGGCATTGAAGCTTGCCTGGAGGGTTGTTAACACAGTGTCCAAAGAAGGGCCGGAAGTATACAGAATGGTGTCGTCTGCGTAGAGGTGGATCAGAGACTCACCAGCAGCAAGAGCGACCTCATTGATGTATACAGAGAAGAGAGTCGGTCCAAGAATTTAACCCTGTGGCACCCCCATAGAGACTGCCAGAGGTCCGGACAGCAGACCCTCCGATTTGACACACTGAACTCTATCAGAGAAGTAGTTGGTGAACCAGGCGAGGCAATCATTTGAGAAACCAAGGCTGTCGAGTCTGCCGATGAGGATGTGGTGGTTGACAGAGTCGAAAGCCTTGGCCAGATCAATGAATACGGCTGCACAGTAATGTTTCTTATCGATGGCGGTTAAGATATCGTTTAGGACCTTGAGCGTGGCTGAGGTGCACCCATGACCAGCTCTGAAACCAGATTGCATAGCAGAGAAGGTATGGTGAGATTCAAAATGGTCGGTAATCTGTTTGTTGACTTGGCTTTCGAAGACCTTAGAAAGGCATGGTAGGATAGATATAGGTCTGTAGCAGTTTGGGTCAAGAGTGTCCCCCCTTTGAAGAGGGGGATGACCGCAGCTGCTTTCCAATCTTTGGGAATCTCAGATGACACGAAAGAGAGGTTGAACAGGCTAGTAATAGGGGTGGCAACAATTTCGGCAGATAATTTTAGAAAGAAAGGGTCCAGATTGTCTAGCCCGGCTGATTTGTAGGGGTCCAGATTTTTCAGCTCTTTCAGAACTTCAGCTGAATGGATTTGGGAGAAGGAGAAATGGGGAAGGCTTGGGCGAGTTGCTGTTGGGGGTGCAGTGCTGTTGACCGGGGTAGGAGTTGCCAGGTGGAAAGCATGGCCAGCCGTAGAAAAATGCTTATTGAAATTCTCAATTATGGTTGATTTATCAGTGGTGACAGTGTTTCCTATCTTCAGTGCAGTGGGCAGCTGGGAGGAGGTGTTCTTATTCTCCATGGACTTTACAGTGTCCCAGAACTTTTTAGAGTTAGTGTTGCAGGAAGCAAATTTCTGCTTGAAAAAAATTTCCCAATTTTTACTTTCAATGGTCTAGCCTTGGCTTTTCTAACTGCCTGCGTATAACGGTTTCTAGCTTCCCTGAACAGCTGCATATCACGGGGGCTGTTCGATGCTAATGCAGAACGCCATAGGATGTTTTTGTGTTGGTTAAGGGCAGTCAGGTCTGGGGAGAACCAAGGGCTATATCTGTTCCTGGTTCTAATTTTCTTGAATGGGGCATGTTTATTTAAGATTGTTAGGAAGGCATTTAAAAAAAATATCCAGGCATCCTCTACTGACGGGATGAGATCAATATCCTTCCAGGACACCCCGGCCAGGTCGATTAGAAAGGCCTGCTCGCTGAAGTGTTTCAGGGAGTGTTTTACAGTGATGAGTGGAGGTCGTTTGACCGCTGACCCATTACGGATGCAGGCAATGAGGCAGTGATCGCTGAGATCTTGGTTGAAGACATCGATTGCAACGCAGGACACGCTAGATAAACTAGTAATATCATCAACCATGTGTAGTTAACTATTGATTATGATTGTTTGATTGTTTTTTATTAGATAAGTTTAATGCTAGCTAGGAACTTACCTTGGCTTCTTACTGCATTCGCGTAACAGACAGTCTCCTCGTGGTGTGCAGTGTAATCAGGTGGTTAGAGCGTTGGACCAGTTAACTGTAAGGTTGCAAGATTGAATCCCCGAGCTGAAAAGGTCCAAATCTGTCATTCTGCCCCTGAACAAGGCAGTTAACCCACCGTTCCTAGGCCATCATTGAAAATAAGAATGTGTTCTTAACTGACTTGCCTAGTTAAATAAAGGTGTAAAAAATCATTATAAATAAATAATAACTTTTTTTTTAAATCGCCCAAATCGGTGTCCAAATATACCGATTTCCGATTGTTATGAAAACTTGAAATTGGCCCTAATTAATCGGCCAGTCCGATTAATCAGTCAACCTCTAATTTAGATACTGACTGTTAGCACTTGGTGGCCTATAGCAACAGCCCAAAAGAAAACGCTTTAGATGTGCCAGGTGAACCTGCAACCACAACACTTCAATAACAGTTGACATAAGATCTTCTCTAAGCATTACAGGGATATGGCTCTGAATATATACAGCAACACCTACCCCATAAGCATTCCTGTCTCTTCTATAGATGTTTTATCCTTGTATTGCTACTGCTGTATCATCAAACAAATTATCTACCGTAATTTCTGGACTATTAAGCTCACCTGAATATAAACCGCACCCACGGAATTAAAAAAAAATGTATTTTGTACATAAATAAGCTGCGCATATCTATAAGCCGCAGGTGCCTACCAGTACATTGAAACAAATTAACTTTACAAAGCCTTTAAACAAAACACGGCTTGTAACAAAAATAAATAGGCTTTTAAACGAAACACGGCTTGTAATAAAAATAAATAGGCTTTAACGAAACACGGCTTGTAACCATTCTTTTTTTAAATAGCAGTAAACAGTAGCCTACCAAGAAAGTCATTGGTCACTATCTTCCTCCTCCTGTGCACTGAAACCACTGAAGTCATCTCCTTCGGTGTCGGAGTTGAATAGCCTCAGAATTGCTTCATCCGATGTTGGATCGCTGCCCTCTTCAACACGCAGCAGTCCAGCCTTTCGAAACCTGTTGATGATAGTGGATTTTTTGACAATGCTCCACGCTGTCAGCAGCTCTATTTCCTTTTCCAACAGCCAGATCGATCGCCTTCAACTTGAAAGCTGCATCATATGCATTTCTCAGTGTCTTTGCCATGATGAGGGTGACAAAATGACTACCGTAATCAGAATGATGGGAAGTTTGAGCGCGCTAGATGTACGTCACATTATGTGACGTTGCTCAGTTTTTTGGCGGCATGAATCTTGTGAAAGCGGGAAAAATCCATAAATTAGCCGCGTCATTGTATAAACCGCGACGTTCCAAGCGTGGGAAAAAAGTAGCGGCTTATAGTCCAGAAGTTACAGTAAGTGAGTCTCAGTAATGGCTAATATATGAACTTGACCACAATCGGCCTGGCCCTGTCACCTGGATCGGTGGTGGGTTTTCCAGTCCTGTGGGCATGCTCCACCTCAATCTTCCTGTGTTCAAATCTTCAGTTTCTCCGAGATCATTTCCCTCACTTTGTCCTCAGACTCCGTCCAGGTCTCTTGTGGAGATTCTGCAACTCCGTCCACAACCATGTTGTTCGACCTTGATTGTCTCTCGAGATAATCTGATTTATCCGTCATTGTTGGATTCACATACAGAAATGATGTCATCTCTGAATGACTTAAAGATTGCTGCCACCAGTATTGACTCCACCAGTATTTGGACAAAACACTTGAAGCTATTCTCTTGTTGTTGAACTCTTTTTGTTTACTTAAAAGATGCACCTGTGATAGAGAGACAACACTGTGCTCAACGGTACTCCCGCTGGTTTTGGTCTTTGCCATGGTAACAACGTAGACTACACTGTTACTCCTCACACCTCACAGACAGGCAGGTCACAGGGAAGATTGAAAAGAACAAACAAGGGCCTCCAGGGTGGCGCAGTAGTTAAGGGCGCTGTACTGCAGTGCCAGCTGTGCCACCAGAGACTCTGGGTTCGCGCCCAGGCTCTGTCGTAACGACGCACAATTGGCCTAGCGTCTCATCGCGCACCAGCGACTCCTGTGGCGGGCCGGGCGCAGTGCGCGCTAGCCAAGGTTGCCAGGTGCGCGGTGTTTCCTCTGACACATTGGCACGGCTGGCTTCCGGGTTGGATTTGTGCTGTGTTAAGAAGCAGTGCGGCTTGGTTGGGTTGTGTATCGGAGGACGCATTACTTTCGACCTTTGTCTCTCCCGAGCCCGTACGGGAGTTGTAGCGATGAGACAAGATAGTGGCTACTAAAACAATTGGATACCACAAAATTGGGGAGAAAACGGGGTATATATTTTTTTTTAAAGAAGAATAAAAAATAAAACAACAAACAGCAGGGGTCTAGACAGCCACAAGCCCGGGACAATCCGTGGTCCCAGCCATAATGGTTAACCGAGTCGCGGGCTGTGTTCAAGCTCTCAGGAAAACACCACTACCTTGATAGGCAGCTAGCTAGCAGCTAGGCTAGCTGCTACGCAAAACAACTCCTCAGACTCGGCCTTGGTCGACAGGATCACTGGACAGATAGTTGCGGTCCCAGCAAGTAATGTCAAACGTGTCGCGGGATCCAAACTCAAAAGGTAGCTAGCTAGTAACCAAACTTTTTCAATAGACTTTCCAAAACAACAAACCGAGCTCTCCCTTGTTCCGCGTTCAACAGGAAGTGACGAGTTCTTTGTGAGCTCTAGGGCAACGATGTCTACATATAGTTTGTATTTGTTGTCCTGGCTATTGGACCTTTTTTGGGACACCATTATTTTTGTCTTCCTGAGATTCACTCTCATGGCCTAAGTCTGACAGAATCTGTGCAGAAGATCTAGGTGCTTCTGCAGGCCCTCCTTGCTTGGGGACGGAAGCACCAGTTAATCTGCAAACAGTCAACATTTGATTTCCGAGTCAAGTAGGTTGAGGCTGGGTGCTGCAGACTGTTCCAGTGCCCTCGCCATTTCATTGATATACAGTATATATTGAAGAGGGTGGGGCTCAAGCTGCATCCCTGTCTCACCCCACAACCCTGAGGGAAGATATATGTGTGTTTATTGCCAATTTTAACTGCACACGCTGTGTGTACATTGATTTTATAATGTCATATGTTTTCTCCCAACACCGCTTACCGTCAATTTGTATAGGAGATCCTCAAATTGTGGAATCAACAAAGCATGAGAAGACTTTGCTTTTGTTTAGTTTGTTTGTCAATAAGGGTGTATACATTGTCTGTCGTACGGTATTTTGGTATTCTCTCTCTTGCTGTCACTTTCTCTCTCTGTGACTGTGTGATAGAGCACATGGCTCAATTATCTGAAAGGTTAGCTAGTTTTGATGCTCTCTTTTTTCCTTATTAAGTTATTGGATGAGTAGATGGCAGATTGATCTGGCAGGCCAGCAGCCTGAAAGGTCACTTTGTAGTTTGTGAGCTCTGACTCATAACTGGAGAAAGGGGCTACTCATACATTGGAGAAAGGCTAGTGTTGATTATGTTCTCCAGAGGTGTGTTTGTGTGTGTGTACATTTATGTGTGTATACATACTGTAACTATCACTAACCCGTGCTCTGTTTGTGTGTGTGTGTGTGTGTGTGTGTGTGTGTGTGTGTGTGTGTGTGTGTGTGTGTGTGTGTGTGTGTGTGTGTGTGTGTGTGTGTGTGAAGTGTGGCCAAGGCCTTGAAGGTGGCTCTGTATGAGACTCCTACAGGCTGGAGGTTCTTTGGGAACCTGATGGACTCCGGGAGGTGCTCGCTCTGCGGAGAGGAGAGCTTCGGGACAAGTGAGTGTTACTGACTGTTTCTCTCTACTCCTGTTTGACATTTACATTCATCTGAGTCGTACTGCAGCTTGTTAACAGCTAAGTTTGCTCAACTTTCAGTAAAAGCCAGTCTGTTCCTGCAGCATCCATATACAGTACATCACATCCTTAAATAGAGAGGCCTGGTGGGAGTCATCCCAGCATAATACATATGAGGGGATGTGTGTGTAATCCCCATTCTTCTGCTATAAAAGGAGAGAGGAGCTCTGTGAAACGCCAGAACCCTCTGCTGGCAGCTGCTCAGCCCACCAGGAACAACTTTCTTATTTTCTCTCTCTCTCTCGCTCTCAATTTAAGGAGCTTTATTGGCCATGGGAAACACATGTTTACATTGCCAAAGCAAGTGAAATCTGAGGAATCTAAGATGGAGAGAGAGATAGAAAGGGAAAGAGAAGTATGGAGAGAGAAAGAGGGAAAGAACAGGAGAAAGAAGTAGAGAAAGTTGAAGTGAGCAGGAGAGAGAGAGGAAAGGGAGATGCAGGGGGACAGTAGATAAGGAGGTAATTAAGGGAAAACAGAAAGAGGGGGAATGGAGAGCAAGGGAAAAAGTGGAAGAGACAGAGATGAATAGGACGGAGTGCTATGTGACTTTGTGCTTTGCTCGACCCATTTAAGGCTAAACGGCTAGAAAGAGCAGCAGTAAATTAGGGCTATGTTCGATCCTCTCTCTCCCTGTCAAACAGCTACAGCTGGAACTTTTATTCATAAACATTAGTCCGGTCTGTATTGTTTGTCTTCTAATTTACATACATAGAATCAAATTTGAGCTTTGAGATCTTCTCAAACTGCTTCATAAAACCATTACATTGTTGTTGCTCATTGTCTTGAAATTGGCATAGACTCAAATTGGTGGTTTGTTTGAGATTATGATCATTATTTTTTTCATTCTTCTTCTTATTGTTATACACTACGAGGCAGATGGGGAAAGGACTGATCTTGTGATTTTTGTTTGTTTTATTAGACAGCTTGTAAAGACATCCAGTGTCTCTCTCTGTGTGTGTGTGTGCGTGTGTGCGTGTGTGCGTGTGTGTGTGTGTGTGTGTGTGTGTGTGTGTGTGTGTGTGTGTGTGTGTGTGTGTGTGTGCGTACATGCGCGTGTCCACAACAACATTTACTTAAATTAAATCAGAAAGACAAGAGAGGGGGTGGAGGGAGACAGCGGCGGGGCAGCGGATATTGGCAACTGTCAATTTCCCAACAGCCGTACAGTATTCTATTAGGGCCAGACTTATTAAACATTTACTCCACAACAAAGTATGCATCTCTTAGTTTCCACAGGAAACAAAACATAGAACATAACAGAAAATATATGTTAAAAAGAAAGGATCAGATGTAAAAGGTACAAGTTGGAACCATAAATGGGATGGTTCTTCGAAGAACCATACAAAATCCCAAACCGGAAATGTTTTTTGGCCGTCCATGACCGGAATTGAATAGCCCTGCTTTTAACCCTGATTTGCATATTTCCCAGGGTGCCTTTAGAGTGAATTTTAGAGTTACCAGTACCACCCATGACTGTGTTTGCAAGTGACAGAGACATAGTTGTTGCATTCAATCAATCATTGTACATGCAAAAACATAGATGTTTAAACAAACAATTATAAAAATCAACTTGCAATAGAGCATGCTGGGAAATATGATAATGATGGGCATGGTTTTGGTTAAACTCTGGTTATTAACACCAACACTGGGGTTATTTTACACCACTGAATGTTATTTGAACTCTTTGTAGTAATGTTTTAACTCAACACTAGAAATGTTCAACTGAAGAATCAACACTAGTTAACACTGGTGAATTTGCTGTGTGCCATGAAAGGGACACATCTGCAGGCTTCCATACATTTTGAGAACCTTTTAGAATTTGGAAGAACTGTAGATATCACGTCCAGAACCCCACTCTTAACTCAAAGGTTATTTATCGAGCAAGAATTCTCCAAGGAACCTTAAGAGCCGAGGAAGAACCTTTATTTTTTTCAGTGTACTATAGGCCGATTCCGACTTGGCAAATTCCGCCTTTCTTACGCACGCCTTCCCTACGCACTTCTTAGTAGTTGTTACTCAGACTTATGAAGGTGCATAATGGGCTTTGCAGGCGTGGTTCACTTGCGCACGCTGAATAAATGTCTTCAACCGCTGAAAACCCTCCCACTTGCTGGCCAACAGATTTTCTCTTGGAGTTTTCATTCAATAGGGGTTTCAGTGCATTTATCTTAAGCCATCCCTTTAAATATGATGTACCTTTAATTATAATTTTGCCGACAGACTAGAATACATCGAGAGAATGGGTTCAGAAAATAAGGATTTATGAAAGACAGCCATCTATGCATATTCGTCTCAGTTCAGCCTCAAGTGGTAGATTTTTAAAAATACTCTGATTTTGTAGATTATTTAGGCACATTTTAGGGTTAAGGAAAGTATGTATGAATCATAAAAGAAAACAGGTTTAGAGAGCCTTTATGCACAAAACATATTGATGAATAATACATACAGTGGTTTGATTCATCCTGACAGTTGTCATATTCAAGTTCAAACCGTGAAATATTGGAAGGTGGAAAGAAAAGTGTCCAATAGGGGTTGAATAATAGTCCTATGAATGTACCCAAACTCTCACTAGTCATGGAACTGTGATGACAACGGTCCAATCGTCATGAACCATGCGCCAGGCTCTAGGTTTAACCTGCTACGTGTGGTCTGAGTTCCAGAATTATTCAAATAGGCTACATGTCCTAAATTATTGCACAGCATTAGCCTAATATGATCCAGTAATGCTAGCGACCCTCAGGAACAACTTACACTGATGTGACAGAGGAAAGAAAGGTAAATGCAAGGAATAATGCTAAATGTAAGCTTCAAATTGAAGGAGAAAAACATTAAAGTGACTGTTATTAACGTATGTGGGTCTTACTAATGGTGGCTGCCGATAGTGGCTAATATTTAACATGATACAAAATGTGTTTGTTTTTTAATCAAATGGAGAAACGCCCAGGCATTGGCTATAATTATAACATTCTAAAGCTCAGACATGAACTCTGCAGGTTTAGCCCTACAGAAGCCTGTAGTTTGGGTGTCCAAAATTCATCCCCCCAAATTATGAGGGCACACAATAAAAAGTCTGGGAATAACGGCATAGCTATTTATAGCCTATTTCACTGTGGCTCATTTTACTTTTTTTCTCCAGGGATCACAAGGAAAACTAATCTAAAACAGTTGCTATGTGTATTTACAATCCCCTTCCCCAATCGGATTACTCATTTACCGAGCTCTTAACAATAGTTCTTATCAATAGCTCTTATCAAGTTGTAAAATACAGTGCATGGAGAATCCTGTTATTTATATCGGGGGGGGTAGATTTTTTTCCCACTTGGAAACAGCACGTTCGTTCCACCTTATTCATGTTTGCTCGCATGTAAAGGTGGTGGAATTATGAGGGAATTACATCAAGGCCAGAATACGGTTTATTTGTAGACACAGCTCTGCCACGCCTTCCTTTCGCAGATCTCCGCCCCGAATTAATAGTGAATAGTGGGTGAATAGTATGCTATTCTCATTCTTAAGTTAAAGTTTTAAAAAATGGGCATAGACAGAAAAGTGCATAAAAAGGGAATAACATTCCATTGTACGCTCGTTTAACTCGAGTTGGAATTGGGGCCTACGTGACTAAAGATATGTTTTATTCCATATACAGTCCATTCGAAAAGTATTCAGACCCCTTGACTTTTTCCAAATGTTGTTAAATTACAGCCTTATTCTAAAATGGATTAAATAAATAAAAATCCTGATCAATCTACACACAATACCCCATAATGACAAAGGAAAAAAAGGTTAAACATTTTTTTGCAAAGGTATTCAAAATAAAAACAGAAATACCGTATTTACATAGGTATTCAGACCCTTTGCTATGAGACTCCAAATTGAGCTCAGATTAATCCAATTTCCATTGATCATCCTTTAGATGTTTCCACCTGTGGTAAATTCAATTGATTGGACATGATTTGGAAAGACACACACCTGTCTATACAAGGTCCCACAGTTGACAGTGCATGTCAAAGCAAAAAACCAAACCTGTGGTCAAAGGAATTGTCCGTAGAGCTCCGAGACAGAATTGTGTCGAGGCACAGATGAGAGGAAGGGTACCAAAACATGTCTGAAGCATTGAAGGTCCCCAAGAACACAGTTTGGAACCACCAAGACTCTTCCTAGAGTTGGCCGCCCACTGAGCAATCGGGGGAGAATAGCCTTGGTCAGTGGGGTGACCAAGAACCGGATGGTCACTCTGACAAAGCTCCAGAGTTCCTCTGTGTAGATGGGTGAACCTTCCAGAAGGACAGCCATCTCTGCAGCACTCCACCATTCAGGCCTTTATGGTAGAGTGGCCAGAGGGAAGCCACTCCTCAGTAAAAGCTCACTTGGAGTTTGCCAAAAGGCACCTAAAGACTCTCAGACCATGCGAAACAAGATTCTCTGGTCTGATATAACCAAGATTGAACTCTTTAGCCTTAATGCCAAGCATCACATCTTGAGGAAACCTGCCACCATCCCTACGGTGAAGTATGGTGGAGGCAGCAACATGCTGTGGGGCTGTTTTTCAGCAGCAGGGACTGGGAGACTAGTCAGGATCGAGAAGAAAGATGAACGGAGCAAAGTAGAGAGACATCCTTGATGAAAACCTGCTCCAGAGTGCCCAGGGCCTCAGACTGGGGTGAACGTTCACCTTCCAACAGAACAACAACCCTAAGCAGACAGCCAAGACAACGTAGGAGTGGCTTCGGGAACAAGTCAATTCAATTCAAGGGCTTTATTGGCATGGAAAACATATGTTAACATTGCCAAAGCAAGGTAAAATGTCCTTCAGTGACCCAGCCAGAGCCTGGACTTGAACCAGATCGAACATCTCTGGAAAGACCTGAAAATAGCTGTGCAGCGGCGCTCCCCATCCAACCTGACAGATCTTGAGAGGATCTACATTTACATTTACATTTAAGTCATTTAGCAGACGCTCTTATCCAGAGTGACTTACAAATTGGTGCTTTCACCTTAGTGTAACAGCCACTTTACAATAGTGCATCTAGGTCTTTTAAGGGGGGGGGGGTGAGAAGGATTACTTTATCCTATCCTAGGTATTCCTTAAAGAGGTGGGGTTTCAGGTGTCTCCGGAAGGTGGTGATTGACTCCGCTGTCCTGGCGTCGTGAGGGAGTTTGTTCCACCATTGGGGGGCCAGAGCAGCGAACAGTTTTGACTGGGCTGAGCGGGAACTGTACTTCCTCAGTGGTAGGGAGGCGAGCAGGCCAGAGGTGGATGAACGCAGTGCCCTTGTTTGGGTGTAGGGCCTGATCAGAGCCTGGAGGTACTGAGGTGCCGTTCCCCTCACAGCTCCGTAGGCAAGCACCATGGTCTTGTAGCGGATGCGAGCTTCAACTGGAAGCCAGTGGAGAAAGCGGAGGAGCGGGGTGACGTGAGAGAACTTGGGAAGGTTGAACACCAGACGGGCTGCGGCGTTCTGGATGAGTTGTAGGGGTTTAATGGCACAGGCAGGGAGCCCAGCCAACAGCGAGTTGCAGTAATCCAGACAGGAGATGACAAGTGCCTGGATTAGGACCTGCGCCGCTTCCTGTGTGAGGCAGGGTCGTACTCTGCGGATGTTGTAGAGCATGAACCTACAGGAACGGGCCACCGCCTTGATGTTAGTTGAGAACGACAGGGTGTTGTCCAGGATCACGCCAAGGTTCTTAGCGCTCTGGGAGGAGGACACGATGGAGTTGTCAACCGTGATGGCGAGATCATGGAACGGGCAGTCCTTCCCCGGGAGGAAGAGCAGCTCTGTCTTGCCGAGGTTCAGCTTGAGGTGGTGATCCGTCATCCACACTGATATGTCTGCCAGACATGCAGAGATGCGATTCGCCACCTGGTCATCAGAGGGGGGAAAGGAGAAGATTAATTGTGTGTCGTCTGCATAGCAATGATAGGAGAGACCATGTGAGGTTATGACAGAGCCAAGTGACTTGGTGTATAGCGAGAATAGGAGAGGGCCTAGAACAGAGCCCTGGGGGACACCAGTGGTGAGAGCGCGTGGTGAGGAGACAGATTCTCGCCACGCCACCTGGTAGGAGCGACCTGTCAGGTAGGACGCAATCCAAGCATGGGCCGCGCCGGAGATGCCCAACTCGGAGAGGGTGGAGAGGAGGATCTGATGGTTCACAGTATCGAAGGCAGCCGATAGGTCTAGAAGGATGAGAGCAGAGGAGAGTTAGCTTTAGCAGTGCGGAGTGCCTCCGTGATACAGAGAAGAGCAGTCTCAGTTGAATGACTAGTCTTGAAACCTGACTGATTTGGATCAAGAAGGTCATTCTGAGAGAGATAGCGGGAGAGCTGGCCAAGGACGGCACGTTCAAGAGTTTTGGAGAGAAAAGAAAGAAGGGATACTGGTCTGTAGTTGTTGACATCGGAGGGATCGAGTGTAGGTTTTTTCAGAAGGGGTGCAACTCTCGCTCTCTTGAAGACGGGAGGGACGTAGCCAGCGGTCAGGGATGAGTTGATGAGCGAGGTGAGGTAAGGGAGAAGGTCACCGGAGATGGTCTGGAGAAGAGAGGAGGGGATAGGGTCAAGCGGGCAGGTTGTTGGGCGGCCGGCCGTCACAAGACGCGAGATGTCATCTGGAGAGAGAGGGGAGAAAGAGGTCAGAGCACAGGGTAGGGCAGTGTGAGCAGAACCAGCGGTGTCGTTTGACTTAGCAAACGAGGATCGGATGTCGTCGACCTTCTTTTCAAAATGGTTGACGAAGTCATCTGCAGAGAGGGGGAGGGGGAGGGGGAGGAGGATTCAAGAGGGAGGAGAAGGTGGCAAAGAGCTTCCTAGGGTTAGAGGCAGATGCTTGGAATTTAGAGTGGTAGAAAGTGGCTTTAGCAGCAGAGACAGAGGAGGAAAATGTAGAGAGAAGGGAGTGAAAGGATGCCAGGTCCGCAGGGAGGCGACTTTTCCTCCATTTCCGCTCGGCTGCCCGGAGCCCTGTTCTGTGAGCTCGCAATGAGTCGTCGAGCCACGGAGCGGGAGGGGAGGACCGAGCCGGCCTGGAGGATAGGGGACATAGAGAGTCAAAGGATGCAGAAAGGGAGGAGAGGAGGGTTGAGGAGGCAGAATCAGGAGATAGGTTGGAGAAGGTTTGAGCAGAGGGAAGAGATGATAGGATGGAAGAGGAGAGAGTAGCGGGGGAGAGAGAGCGAAGGTTGGGACGGCGCGATACCATCCGAGTAGGGGCAGTGTGGGAAGTGTTGGATGAGAGCGAGAGGGAAAAGGATACAAGGTAGTGGTCGGAGACTTGGAGGGGAGTTGCAATGAGGTTAGTGGAAGAACAGCATCTAGTAAAGATGAGGTCGATCTACGTGAAGGCGTGGCAGATCTACAGAGAAGAATTGGAGAACCTCCCCAAATACAAGTGTACCAAGCTTGTAGTTGTTACGATTAATGAGTGAAGAGGTGTGGAGTCAGGCGCAGAGAGCAAAAGGATGTGGGAAAAACACGCTTTACTGTCCAGGAAAAATAACATGAACAAAAGTATGAAAACAAATGATCAGAAATAATAACGGACAGCGCGAAACCCGAAAATGCAAACAAAATTCACTCTAACACAAAACAGACGAACAAGCCCGCACGAAACAGAAGCGGGCTGAACAAACTTAATTAACCCCACCCTAACAACCAAACAAGAAACAGGTGATACCAATCAGACAAAACCAAAGGAACACAGAACAAAGGATCGGTGATAGCTAGTAGACCGGTGACGACGACCGCCGAGCGCCACCCGAACAAGAAGGGGAGTCACCTTTGGTAATATTTGTGACAGTTCTCCCCCCCCTCCCTGACGCGCAGCTCCCGCAGCTTGCCGACCTCGGGGACGACCCGGGGGCCGAGGCGCTGGGCGATGCGGACGGAGGCGATGGAACTCTCTCAACATAGATGGATCTAGAATATCCCCCACCGGAACCCAGCACCTCTCCTCCGGACAGTACCCCTCCCAGTCAACGAGGTACTGCAAGCCCCTCACCCGGCGTCTCGAGTCCAGAATAGCTCGTATCGTGTACGCCGGGGACCCCTCGATGTCCAGAGGGGGCGGAGGAACCTCCGGAACCTCACCTTCCTGCATGGGACCAGCTACCACCGGCTTGAGAAGAGACACATGAAACGAGGGGTTAATACGATAATACGAAGGAAGTAATAATCGATAACAAGGGCAAGCGGAGGGGCAGGTTTCGGGTCGAGAGCCAGACCCTGTCCCCAGGTGCAAACACGGGGGCCTCACTGCGGTGACGGTCAGCGCTCTTCTTCTGCCTTACACTCGCTTGGCGTAATGACTCTTGGACAGCCCTCCAGGTCTCCTTAGAGCGCTGCACCCACTCCTCCACCGCAGGAGCCTCAGTCTGGCTCTGATGCCACGGTGCCAGGACTGGCTGGTACCCCAACACGCACTCAAATGGTGACATGTTGGTAGAGGAGTGGCTTAGTGAGTTCTGGGCCATTTCTGCCCAGGGAATATATCTCGCCCACTCCCCTGGCCGGTCCTGGCAATACAACCGCAGAAACCTACCCACCTCCTGGTTCACTCTCTCCACCTGCCCATTACTCTCTGGGTGATACCCTGAGGTCAGGCTGACCGAGACCCCCAGACGTTCCATAAATGCCCTCCATACACGGGAGGTAAACTGGGGGCCCCGATCAGAAACTATATCCTCTGGCACCCCGTAGTGCCTGAAGACATGGGTGAAAAGAGCTTCCGCAGTCTGTAGGGCCGTAGGGAGACCGGGCAATGGGATAAGACGGCAGGACTTAGAGAACCGATCCACAACGACCAGGATCATTGTGTTACCCTGAGAGGGGGGAAGGTCAGTAAGAAAATCCACCGATAGATGGGTCCACGGCCGTTGTGGAACGGGGAGAGGTTGTAATTTACCTCGTGGCAGGTGTCTAGGAGCCTTACTCTGGGCGCACACCGAACAGGAGGAGACATAGAATCGCACATCCCTCACCAAAGTGGGCCACCAGTACTTCCTCTGAAGACCTCGCACTGTCCTAAAAATACCTGGGTGACCCGACGAGGGTAGACAATGAGCCCATCGAGTCAATTCACCACGAACAGCGAGCGGCACGTACCTACGACCCTCCGGACACTGTGGAGGCGCAGGTTCCTCCCTTAGTGCCCGCTCGATGTCCGCGTCCACCTCCCATACTACTGGTGCCACCAGCTTAGCTGCCGGAATGATGGGAGTAGGATCGATGGACCTGTCCTCAGTGTCATTGAGTCTTGACAGCGCGTCGGCCTTAGTGTTGAGGTAACCTGGTCTATACGAGATAGTAAAATGAAATCTGGTGAAATACATGGCCCACCTTGCCTGACGAGGATTCAGTCTCCTAGCTGATCGGATATACTCCAGGTTACGGTGGTCAGTCCAGATAAGGAAAGGGTGCTTAGCCCCCTCAAGCCAGTGTCTCCACACCTTCAGGGCCTTAACCATAGCCAACAACTCCCTATCCCCCACATCATAATTCCGTTCCGCTGGCCCGAGTTTCTTCGAAAAAAGGCACAGGGGCGGAGCTTCAGTGGCGCACCCGAACGCTGTGAGAGCACCGCTCCAACACTAGCCTCGGATGCGTCCACCTCTACTATAAACGCCAAAGAAGGGTCCGGATGCGCCAACCCCGGCGCCTCAGTGAACATCGCCTTCAACCTACGAAAGGCTCCGTCCGCCTCTGCTGACCACTGCAAACGCACCGGCCCCCCCTTCAGCAGTGAGGTAATAGGGGCAGCTACCTGACCAAAACCCCGGATAAACCTCCGGTAGTAATTGGCAAACCCTAAGAACCGCTGCACCTCCTTTACCGTGGTCGGAGTCGGCCAATTACGCACGGCCTTTACGCGGTCACCTTCCATTACCAACCCAGAGCTGGAAATGCGATAACCCAGGAAGGAAACTGATCGTTTGGAAAACTCACATTTCTCCACCTTCACATACAGGTCATGCTCCAGCAGTCGTCTAAGAACCTTGCGCACCAGAGACACATGCGCAGTGTGTGTAGTGGAGTAGATCAAAATATCGTCAATATACACCACTACACCCTGTCCGTGCAGGTCTCTGAGAATCTCATCCACGAAGGACTGAAATATAGCTGGAGCATTCTTTAACCCGTATGGCATGACGAGGTACTCATAATGGCCAGAAGTAGTGCTAAATGCAGTTTTCCACTCATCTCCCTCCCGAATACGCACCAGATTATACGCACTCCTGAGATCCAGTTTCGTGAAGAACTGCGCTCCGTGAAATGATTCCACTGCCGTAGCAATGAGAGGTAGTGGGTAACTAAAATCCACAGTGATGGAATTTAGACCTCTATAATCAATACACGGACGCAAACCACCATCCTTTTTCTTCACAAAAAAGAAAATCGAGGAGACAGGTGACATGGAGGGCCGAATGTACCCCTGTCCCAGAGCCTCGGTGATATATGTTTCCATGGCCACCGTCTCCTCCTGGGACAAAGGATACACATGACTCCTGGGGAGTGCAGCGTTACCCTGGAGGTTTATCACGCAATCCCCCTGTCGATGGGGAGGTAATTGGGTCGCCTTCTTTTTACTGAAAGCGATAGCCAAATCGTCATACTCAGCTGGAATGCGCACGGTGGAAACCTGGTCTGGACTCTCCACCGTTGTCGCACCGATGGAAACCCCTACACACCTGCCTGAACACTCATCAGACCACCCCTGGAGAGTTCCCTGTTTCCACGAAATCGTAGGATTATGAATAGCTAGCCAGGGAATCCCCAGCACCACCGGAAACGCAGATGAATCGATAAGGAACAAACTAATTCGCTCCTTGTGATTCCCCTGCGTAATCATCTCCAACGGAATTGTGGCTTTCCTCACCAGCCCTGACCCTAATGGTTGACTATCTAAAGAGTGCACGGGAAAAGGGGGGTCTACTTTGACTAACGGAATCCTCAACCTCTGAGCGAGTCCGCGATCTATAAAGTTTCCAGCTGCGCCTGAATCTACCAGTGCCTTATGCTGGAGAGAAGGAGAATAATTAAGGAAACAAATTAATAAGAACATGTGACCAACAGGAAACTCTGGGAGAGTGTGGTGCTTACTCACCTGGGGTGACCGAGGAGTGTTCTGCCTGCCTTCTCGATTCCCAGATTAATTCCTCCAGCACCGACCAGACGTGTGCCCTCTCCGGCCACAACTGGTACAGGAGGAGCTTCCTCCTCCGATCTCCCAAGACGCGGTCCCTCCTAGCTCCATCGGGATAGGAGCAGGAGGGTCAGGAGGTAGAACTGACAGGACCCTTTCAGAACGTCCGCGAGCAGCTAACAGATGGTCCAACCGGATCGACAGGTCTATCAGTCCATCCAGGCTAAGTGTAGTGTCCCGACAAGCCAGCTCCCTGCGGACGTCCTCTCTCAGGCTACACCGGTAATTGTCTATCAGGGCCCTGTCGTTCCACCCTGCTCCAGCGGCCAAGGTCCAGAACTCCAGCGCGAAGTCCTGCGCGCTCCTCGTCCCCTGTCTGAGATGGAACAACCTCTCACCCGCCGCTCGACCCTCTGGAGGGTGATCGAACACGGCCCTGAAACGGCGGGTGAACTCCTGGTAATTGCCCTTCGCTGAGTCGGGCCCGTTCCAGACCGCATTGGCCCACTCGAGGGCTCTACCCGTAAGGCATGTGATGAGGACACACACGCTCTCCTTGTCCGAGGGAGCCGGCCGAACGGTGGCCAGGTAGAGTTCTAGTTGAAGCAGGAATCCCTGGCACCCCGTCGCTGCTCCATCGTACTCCCTCGGAGGCGTAATGCGCAGAGCGCTGGAACCGGATCCAGATGGGGGAGATGGTAGAGTTGCTGGTAGGAGGGTCGGTGGGGTAGTAGGGAGACCATTCCTCTCCCAACGATCCATCCTCTCCATCATTTGATCCATCGCTGATCCTAGGCGATGGAGGATGGACGTGTGATGAAGGACTCTCTCCTCCATCGTGGGAAGAGGAGTGGTCGCTGCTCCTGCTGACTCCATATCGTGGTGCGGGCTTCTGTTACGATTAATGAGTGAAGAGGTGTGGAGTCAGGCGCAGAGAGCAAAAGGATGTGGGAAAAACACGCTTTACTGTCCAGGAAAAATAACATGAACAAAAGTATGAAAACAAATGATCAGAAATAATAACGGACAGCGCGAAACCCAAAAATGCAAACAAAATTCACTCTAACACAAAACAGACGAACAAGCCCGCACGAAACAGAAGCGGGCTGAACAAACTTAATTAACCCCACCCTAACAACCAAACAAGAAACAGGTGATACCAATCAGACAAAACCAAAGGAACACAGAACAAAGGATAGGTGATAGCTAGTAGACCGGTGACGACGACCGCCGAGCGCCACCCGAACAAGAAGGGGAGTCACCTTCGGTAATATTCGTGACAGTAGTGTAATACCCAAGAAGACTTGATCATTACCAAAGGTCCTTCAAGAAAGTACAGAGTGAAAGGTCTGAATACCTATGTAAATGAGATATTTCGGGGGGGTTCCTCATAATTTTGCTTTGTCCCCAGTCCACCTGACTGTGCTGCTGCTCCAGTTTCAACTGTTCTGCCTTATTATTATTCGACCATGCTGGTCATTTATGAACATTTGAACATCTTGGCCATGTTCTGTTATAATCTCCACCCGGCATAGCCAGAAGAGGACTGGCCACCCCTCATATTCTGGTTCCTCTCTAGGTTTCTTCCTAGGTTTTGGCCTTTCTAGGGAGTTTTTCCTAGCCACCTCTACACCTGCATTGCTTGCTGTTTGGGGTTTTAGGTTGGGTTTCTGTACAGCACTTTGAGATATCAGCTGATGTACGAAGGGCTATATAAATGAATTTGATTTGATTTGATTTTGATTTGATATTGTGTTTAGATTGATGAGAAAAAACTATTCAATCCGTCTTAGAATAAGGCTGTAACGTAACAATGTGGGAAAAGTAAAGGGGTCTGAATACTTTGCGAATGCACATAACTTTATTGTTTGCGTCTTTTATTCCCATCTAAAAACCAACAGGTGCGAATTTTGCACTGCAGCTCACACTGAGATCTGGTCCTTAGTGTAGAATAGCCCACCTCAGTTAGAGATCACTGGCAGTGTGAACAGACTGATCTCACCAGAGAGAGACTAGCTGCACTTAAAGAGATACCAGTCTGTTTGTGTTAGTATACTCCTCTCTCCCCAGCCGACTTTGTTTTTATTTTGACCTTTATTCAACTTGGCAAGTCAGTTAGAAACTAATTCTTATTTACAATGACGGCCTAGGAATAGTGGCCTAGGAATAGTGGCCTAGCAATAGTGGCCTAGGAATAGTGGGTTAACTGCCTTGTTTGGCGGCAGAACGACAGATTTTTACCGTGTCAGCTCGGGGATTCGATCTAGCAACCTTTCAGTTATTGGCCCAATGCTTAGTTGAAGTCGGAAGTTTACATACACTTAGGTTGGAGTCATTAAAACTCGTTTTTCAACCACTCCACAAATTTCTTGTTCATCTGTTCATCTGTACAAACAATAGTACGCAAGTATAAACACCATGGGACCACGCAGCCGTCATACCGCTCAGGAAGGAGACGCGTTCTGTCTCCTAGAGATGAATGTACTTTGGTGCGAAAAGTGCAAATCAATCCCAGAACAACAGCAAAGGACCTTGTGAAGATTCTGGAGGAAGCAGGTACAAAAGTATCTATATCCACAGTTAAACAACTCCTCTTATTGACATAACCTGAAAGGCCACTCAGCAAGGAAGAAGCCACTGCTCCAAAACCGCCATGAAAAAGCCAGACTACGGTTTGCGACTGCACATGGGGACAAAGATCATACTTTTTGGACAAATGTCCTCTGGTCTGATGAAACAAAAATAGAACTGTTTGGCCATAATGACCATCATTATGTTTGGAGGAAAAAGGGGAGGCTTGCAAGCCGAAGAACATCATCCCAACCGTGAAGCACGGGGGTGGCAGCATCATGTTGTGGGATTGCTTTGCTGCAGGAGGGACTGGCGCACTTCACAAAATAGATGGCATCATAAGGAGGAAAATTATGTGGATATATTGAAGCAACATCTCAAGACATCAGTCAGGAAGTTAAAGCTTGGTCGCAAATGGGTCTTCCAAATGGACAATGACCCCAAGCATACTCCCAAAGTTGTGTCAAAATGGCTTAAGGACAACAAAGTCAAGGTATTGGAGTGGCCATCACAAAGCCCTGACCTCAATCCAATAGAAAATGTGTGGGAAGAACTGAAAAAGCTGCAAAAGGCCTACAAACCTGACTCAGTTACACCAGCTCTGTCAGGAGGAATGGTCCAAAATTCACCCAACTTATTGTGGGAAGCTTGTGGAAGGCTACCCAAAACGTTTGACCCAACTTAAACAACTTAAAGGCAATGCTACCAAATGCTAATTGAGTGTATGTAAACTTCTGACCCACTGGGAATGTGATGAAAGAAATAAAAGCTGAAATCAATTATTCTCTCTACTATTATTCTAACATTTCACATTCTTAAAATAAAGAGGTGATCCTAACTGACCAAAGACAGGGATTTTTTACTAGGATTAAACGTCAGGAATTGTGAAAAACTGAGTTTAAATGTATTTGGCTAAGGTGTATGTAAACTTCCGGCTTCAACTATAGCTGATGTCATATGGTCAACCCTTTATCTAAATACTTTACAGTTAACACAGACTGTAAGTCACTCTAGATAAGAGTGTCTTCAAAATAACAAAACTTTTACTCATACATTCAGCATATGTGGCCATGCGGAAATCAAACCCACAACCCTGGTTCTACAAGCACCATTTTCCAACCCGACTGACTGAGTGACATCAATATCAGCAATATGAATAGTACTACCAACAGAATGTGTTGTGAGAGAGCTGGCTTCCTGTTCTGTAGAAAGCCATCAGACTCCCAGAGAGACTCAGGAGAGGCATCCATCCAGTGTTTGTGTGAGAGCCAGAGAAACAAACTAGTGGCTGTTAAAGTCTATGGCTCAGAGTTGAACTGAAGAAAGGGTTCTTGTCAGAACGCCTGTTAGAATGTCTGTTAAAAGGCCTATGAAATAAACCTTGTTTTAATCCGTTTTAGCCAAGGAATCCTCCAGGGTAACATCCCTTAGAGAATATCCCATGCTGGTCTAAACATCCCACTCTATATGTTTGTAACAGGTAATAACAGGGTTATGAAGGTTTAAAACAGGGTTATAACAAGGTTATGAAGGTTCACGTTCTCCTGGGCTAACTTTTCTCCACCCGTGTACAGGTTCAGACCACATCCGTGAGAAGGACGGTCTGTGGTCGGTGCTGGTGTGGCTGTCCATGATGGCTGCCAGGAAACAGGGCGTGGAGGAGATCGTCAAGGACCACTGGGCCAAGCTCGGACGCAACTACTTCTGCAGGTCACTGCAGTCGATACTCTGCTATGCAATCAATTAATGGACCACCCCCTTGATGCCTTGGTGTTGCATAAGGTGTCCCCCTCTCCTGCCCCGGATGACTCCGTTATGCACCCCCCCATTAGTCTCTTATCTCAGTCCGTCCCCCTGTCCCGTTCTAGCTCTTATTTTAGCTGCTCCCCCAGGAGAGACCGAGAGACTAGTACTGCCAGTGTTCCTCATTGTCCAAATACATAATCCTCAATATTCCCACGTAAATGTTCCTAAACCTGACACAGACTTCCCACAGGACACAGAGGGAGATGGAGGGGAAATAACCACCTCAGTCTCAACACAGACCAAACTGTTTGGGACTTTGTGTGGGCTTTACTGTGAAGACTTAGAAAATGAATGGAGTTTTATATAAGGAATTGTGCAGTGTCTTTAAATGTCAAGGCTCCAACTTGGTTTAAAGAAGCTCTACAATTCATTAAGTGTCTTAAAATGTGTTTGTCTCTATGCTTGTGGTTTCAAGGAGTGTTTGTGTGTCTTTATGCTGCGTTTGTGTATGTGGTTTGAATCCCCGAGCCGACTAGGTGAAAAATCTGTCGATGTGCCCTTGAGCAAGTTACTTAACCCTAATTGCGCCTGTAAGTCGTTCTGGATAAGAGCGTCTGCTAAAATGACTAAAACGTTAATGTAATCTGTGTGCGGGCACCTGTGTTCACACCTGTGTATGTGTGTCCCCAGGTTTGACTATGAGGGCGTGGACCCCAGAGCAGCCTTCTATCTGATGAGGGACTTGGAGGGGGTGATCACAGACAAAGCCTTCCCAAGCCAGAAGTTTGCTGTGGGGAACACCGTCTACAGCGTGGACCGGGCTGATAACTTTGAGTACGTCGACCCTGTGGACGGAACCGTGGTCCGCAACCAGGTCAGTCTACCTGCCCCATGGCTCTGAGAGGAGGGGAGGAGAAGGAAAGGAAGTTTGGTTTTCTATGAGGTCTATTTAATTGGTCACTTTATTAGTCAAAAAGTCAGCATATATTCCTCTTCCCTCTATCCTTCTCTCTTTCTATCCTCCTACTCCACCCAGAGTGCATGTGCCCAGAGTGGGGTTCCATGTTTGGGCATGGCTGTCTCTATCCCTCCTCCTCAGCCAGTAAACACACACACACATCCAGTGCTTTTCACCAGTACTGGGAGACAGAAACAGGGCAGCTAGACAGGCAGAGATACAGTAGTGGAGTGATATACAACCTCTGGTTAGGAACAGTTGGCCTACTGTTGATGTTGAACATACTTTTGAGTGGTAAACACTTCTCTCCGGTTCTTACTTCACTGGTTCCCAAATGGTGTGAAGGCCCCGCTGGTCACAGTCGAGTCCTGCGTTTTTTTTTCAGAAGCAAAGCTATTCAGCACATTAAACCATGTCTATGGCATTGGTTCTGGTGACATGTTGAGTCATGAGAAGACTCCCAAAGTTGTAGGTGGGTCACAGGGCTAAACGGTTTGGGAACAAGTGATGTGCATAAGGCAGTGATGTCACAGTGGCTAATGTTTTGGCGTGGCCTTTATTCTGATTGGTAGACTTGGTTTCGTCTGGGGCTTGTAATGTCATTGGTGGAGGCAGATATGTCTCGGCTGGGGCCTTTGTTGTGATTGGTGTAAAGACTGATGAATCGGAGTCTGTGTCAGCCATCCACACACATCTCAGTAAAGATGATGAGTGTTATAGACAGTCTACTGTTGGTGAATGTAAACACAGACACACACGCCACTGCCCCGCGCCTCCATCATATCCATGTCTGTGAAGCTTACCCTGCGGACTACCTCGTTCTGTCCTGGAATGTGTGGAAACTAGCCTGGCATCGACATTTCTCAGCCTCCAGCCCCAGCTCATAAGACACACACAGACCAACACAGACAAAATAATGACTCGTAAAATCCTGATGGCCACCCATTGGTGTCAGGAGTCTTGGTCTGGGATGTATGATGACATAAGAGATGGAAGCGTGTGTGTCTGTCTGTGTGTGTGTGTGTGTGTGCGCGCTCGCGTGTGTTTGTGTGTGTTTAGCTGTACGTTTGTGTATGTGTGTGTTTGCAGTCAGTCACAGTCCCAATCGGGCCTGTGACAGTAGCAGGATCAAACCTGGGCCATCCTTCACTGTCACCGTGAGCTCAGTGCTCCACAGAGGCACAGCAATTACAGCTAGTAAGTCAGTCAATCAAAAGTGTGACATTCCTCCCCTCCCCCTCCCCCCTCCCCCGGTAAACCCTGCTCCCCCTTGTCCATATTATTACATGATACATTCCACATAGACACAGGGTTGTGTCAGCTGTTGTCTCTCCCCTCTGCCTGTCTGCTTGTGAGAGGGAGGGCGGTGTCAGCTGTCCAACACATACATGTGTACACACACATACATACACACACAAGCATATTTACACACACACACACACACACACACACACACACGCCGGAGTATACATACATTCTTAAAACAGAGACACAAGCTCACAAATGTTCACACATACAGAGATACTGTACACATGCTGTGCACATACAAACAAACACATGCGCACACACACTTAGACTGGCTGTGATGACATGTCGAGGGAAGAGAGGCTTTACAGAGCTATGAGTGGGTTGTCTCTGTAGCCTGCTACTGAATTCTTACCACATAGACAGATTACACACATACTATTGTACATTGACCCTCTCTCTCCTGACACAAACAAACAACTACATGTACACAAACACAGATAGGGTTGCACTGTAGGTAAGCATACACACAGCCGGGTCAATTCTTACCTTTACTCATGTGACTACAGCGGCATCTAGTGGATGTCATTTGATACTGCATTAAACAGCACTGACTGTCCTCTGTCTCAATGCCTCTGGTCAGTCTGTCTACCTGTCTCAAAGCCTCTGGTCAGTCTGTCTACCTGTCTCAATGCCTCTGGTCAGTCTGTCTACCTGTCTCAATGCCTCTGGTCAGTCTGTCTACCTGTCTCAATGTCTCTGGTCTGTCTGTCTACCTGTCTCAATGCCTCTGGTCAGTCTGTCTACCTGTCTCAATGTCTCTGGTCTGTCTGTCTACCTGTCTCAATGCCTCTGGTCAGTCTGTCTACCTGTCTCAATGCCGATGGTCTGTCTGTCTTCCTGTCTCACTGTCTCTGGTTTGTCTGTCTACCTGTCTCAATGCCTCTGGTCAGTCTGTCTACCTGTCTCAATGCCTCTGGTCAGTCTGTCTACCTGTCTCACTGCCGATGTTCTGTCTGTCTTCCTGTCTCACTGTCTCTGGTCTGTCTGTCTACCTGTCTCACTGTCTCTGGTCTGTCTGTCTACCTGTCTCACTGCCTCTGGTCTGTCTGTCTACCTGTCTCAATGCCTCTGGTCAGTCTGTCTACCTGTCTCACTGCCGATGGTCTGTCTGTCTTCCTGTCTCACTGTCTCTGGTCTGTCTGTCTACCTGTCTCAATGCCGATGGTCTGTCTGTCTTCCTGTCTCACTGTCTCTGGTTTGTCTGTCTACCTGTCTCAATGCCTCTGGTCAGTCTGTCTACCTGTCTCAATGCCTCTGGTCAGTCTGTCTACCTGTCTCACTGCCGATGGTCTGTCTGTCTACCTGTCTCACTGTCTCTGGTCTGTCTGTCTACCTGTCTCACTGCCTCTGGTCTGTCTGTCTACCTGTCTCAATGCCTCTGGTCAGTCTGTCTACCTGTCTCACTGCCGATGGTCTGTCTGTCTTCCTGTCTCACTGTCTCTGGTCTGTCTGTCTACCTGTCTCACTGCCTCTGGTCTGTCTGTCTACCTGTCTCACTGCCTCTGGTGTGTCTATTTACAGGGTCTGCGGATCATCTTCACTGATGCATCCCGTCTGGTCTTCCGTCTGAGTGGAAGTGGGGGAGGGGCCGGGGCCACAGTCCGGATCTATGCAGAGAGCTTAGAGAGAGACCCCGAGAGACAAAACAGAGAAACTCAGGTAGGGAGTTTACACTGGAATCCATTATGATAGGTACTATAACATTACAGTATGTGTGTGTGTGTGTTGTTTGTTTCCGACAACTCAGCAATGGCAATAAGAGGGTCTTTCTGTTTCTTTCTGTATTTACAAGCTTACAGGCCCATGAACTAGGGAGAGGATCTAGAGTCTTAGAAAAAAGGTGCTAAGTAGAACCATATAGGATTCTTTGATTTGTTCCAATAGGGGAACCCTTTTTGCAGAGGGTTTTTAGCTAGAACCTTCTATGTAGGGTTCTTCATAGAACCACCTGTAAATTGTTCTACCTAGAACCCTCTCTTTAAAACTGCAACATTGCCTCTGCACCCCATGACAAAATGTGTCAAGTTGCAGGAAATAATCTTTAAAACTGCTCAATGTTTTTTCCACCAATGAGACGGGTGTGAACAGTCTCAGTCTCATGTACAGTGCTTGTGCCCATAGAAATAGACGTGGCGCATGCACACCGGAATATTCCCCAATGCTGCAAGTGGGACCTAAATGAAAACGTTTGGGAACCCCTGCTCTAACACAGTGTTGTTAGGAAACTCCTGGTTTACAGGCCACATCAGGGGCCTCGTTTAAAAAAATATATATCTTAGATGTATACTTGAACTTAGTCGTAAGATCATTTCCGACAGTGTGCTTACGTTCGATTCATTAAAGATACTGAGCATAAAAAACCTTGCTTACGCAGGTTCTTAGAAGCCCATTTGTAATTTACACACCAGTGATCTATAAATCTCAAATGAACTTACAATTGACGGCACCTGAACGTGCCTTACAATCAGCGATTTTCCCTTATAGAATGCTAGCACAAATGAGGGTTTAGTCAGGAATAGCCATGGACCAAAAGAGACAAGGAAACTTTTTGGAAGACGAGATCACGGAGATGGTAGGGGAGATTGAAGACAGGCAGCACGTATTATTCGGTGGACTAAATAGTGGGTTGACAAACAAAGCCAAAACAGGTAGCTTGGGAGTGTGTTGCCGCGGCAGTGAACGAAGTGGGGCAGCAAGACAGAACTGTGGTTGATGTGAAAAAGAAATGGTCTGACCTTTAACTGCAAGGGATAAAAAGAATAGCCGTACCTAACCAGCAGGAAAATCACTGACGTCAAGTCTAGACTATGTGTAGAGATAAGATCATTTCCACGTCAAAGTAAGGTTTTTATCAATAACTACTTGAATGTGGTTTTCTGCGCAAGTTATACTTAAGATCAAAATTGATCGTAAGTCCGTTTTATAAACGAGGCCCCTGGCCTGCAAGTCACATAATGACGGCGGGCAAAATTATGTGTAATTCCTATTGGAATCCAGCAAGAGCGAGGATATCCAACAATTTGAACTTCTAATCAACTGCAATCTGCATTCAGAATTTGATTAATGTGACTACCTAAATCATCTAAACTGGAACAACCATCTCAGTAACGGGTGCAATAAATCCAAATACTAACATATTGGATTAGTTTAGGACAATGCATGTTATTTATCTTTGTGTAGAATAGGATTAATCAACCAATCAACATACATGCAAAAACACATATATTAAAACAAACAATTATGAAAATCAACCTGCATTAGAGCATGCTGGGAAATATGATAATGATGGGCTTGGTTTTTATAGTTTGACTCTAAACACAGTAAAAATTACACAATCACACTCAAATCTGGTTGTTAACACCAACACTGGGATTCTTTTTAACTCCTTTATCAACACTGGAAATATTACACAAAAACAAACACTAGGTAAAACTGGCCAATTTGCCACAAATGTCAGTAAGACTGTCCATGATTGAGTCTTTGAATGTAGAGATGGAGATAAACCTGTCTAGTTTGAGTGTTTTTTGCAGCTCATTCCAGTCACTAGCTGCAGCGAACTGAAAAGAGGATCGACCCAGGGATGTGTGTGCTTTGGGGACCTTTAACAGAATATAACTGGCAGAACTGTTGTTGTATGTGGAGGATGAGGGTTGCAGTAGATATCTCAGATAGGGGGGAGTGAGGCCTAATAATGTTTTATAAATAAGCATCAACCTTTGTCAGAGAAAGCTTGTTGGACACTAAGAAAACTTTGTTGTAGAGCATTTAACACAAAATCCAGGGAGGGGCGAGCTGAGTATAAGACTGTATCATCTGCATATGAATGGATGAGAGAGCTTCCTACTACCTGAGCTATGTTGATGATGTAAATTGAGAAGAGCGTGGGGCCTAGGATCGAGCCTTGGGGTAATCCCTTGGTGACATGTAGTCAGAGAGGTAGTTAGCAAACCAGACCAAAGACCCCTCAGAGACACCAATACTCCATCTTGTCCCCTTGTCTTCCAAAGAATCATTCTTGTCTTCCAAACAATCATCAAAGAACACTTTAAAAAAAACATTATTCCGCTCTGGGTAGAACTCTTTGCCTGACCAAGAACATGTGTCTTCCAAAAGGATTGTTCAAATGAAAACGGTTCTTGGAAGAACCCTTACTGTCCGCAAAGAACACTTTTGGAAAAGTGTATGGAACATTGTAATTTTCTTTTTATCTAATTACTCAATTTTTTTTTTTACCACAAGGACAATGGCATTGTCAACAATAGGGGCATGGTTCACAATGGTCACAAGAAGATGTCTTGATTGCGTACATCTTCACACCCCAGAGTTAATAATACTTGGTGGAAGCTCATTGGCAGTGAACAGGATGTGGCCACCACAATACTTGAAAATACAGAGGATAAACAACCTTGAAAAGAATGAAGCCTGTGTTCAAATATCTACTCCAAATCATCCATTATGTGTGCAACAAGGCGGTTAAGTAATAATGCAAGAAAACACGGCAAAGAAATTAACTTTTTTGCCCAAATTAAAAACTGCAGGCTTGGGTCAAATCCAATACAACACAGAGTAAAATCCTCTGTATTTTCAAGTATTGTGGTGGCAGCGTCATGTTATTGGTATTCTTGTCACCACCAGGGACTGGTGAGTTTGTCCGGATCACAATGAACATGAAAGGAGGACAATCCACAAATTCTAATGCCCCAAAAAATACAAGTGACAAAAAGTCAAACCAGAATGGCTTTCCAAGAGGTGTTGAGTATTCCAGAGTGGTCCAGTTTCAGTCCCGACTTAAAATTGCTTGAAAATCAGAGACAAGGTTTGAATATTGCTGTCCATCAATGATTCCCAACCAAATTTACTGAGCTTGAGCAATTCTGACAAAAACAATGGATCAATGTTGTCCTAAGAGTTGTGCAAAGATAGTAGAATCATGTTCCAGATGTTTCACAGCTGTAATTGCTGCCAAAGGTGCTTCCACTAAGTATTAAACGGTCCAATGCAATCCGTCCCACCAAAACAGGCTGACATTTCAGACGGTCTTTTCAAACAGCTCTTACTCTAAAAAGGCATTATCATAATTTTTTACAATTTCACAGTATTATTCCAACTTCATAGTGTGGAACTATATATAAAACATTTTTGACTGCACTGGGCCTTTTACTCTGGGGTGTAAAGACATACACAGTCAAGACATCTTAGTTTCTTTATTTTGTATTCATTTGGAAAATGTTCTATCATTTTATGTCATTTTGAAAACGTGGAGTAGATTGTGTTGATTGTATTCCAGTTTTATATGTAATTTTAAGGCAGAAAATGTGAAGACTGTGAAAGGGGTCTGTAGACTTTCACTAGTGACTGTAGGCGAGTCCTCCCTTACTAAACAAACCCAATCTGTCACATACTTAACCTATAAAGAATTGCCATACTGTATATTCAGTGTGTATATAGTTGATGTTTATGGTGTCTGGTTGGACAGTTATCTGTAAGACTGGAGGGCTTTTGGTTTTATGCTCAGGCTGTCGTTGTCATTTGTTTTTGGTGGTTTACAGTATAACCCTGATTTCTGAAGGTGGTTTTAGATGCTTGATTAAGTTTGTACAGTACAGCTATATGTAGTTCACTACTCCCCAACACTGGATTCTTAGTGGAACCAATGTGGGTAGTGTAGAAGGCTCCGGGGTTAGGGTTAAGGACAATGACAATGCAATCAGGCTTATAATCTACCACTACTACTGATTACCTTCAATGCCTTTTACACAGGGACGTAAGGGATTAACATATTCTCAGTCACTGTCCCTTGGCCGTCCTGCGTTTTGAGTATGCTGTAACTATGTTGCTAGTATACCAATACCACACTCACATTGTACACTTATTGGAACATGAGCAGTGTTAGTGCATCCTTTCAAGGTCTCTATGGGCATTCTAATGGGCATTAGAAAATAAAGCCTGAAGTAGTGGCAGTAATGGGTGTATTGTGTGAAGTGTGTATGAAGCAGTGTGTGCTGTCTGTATCCCAGGCGGTGCTTGGTCCCCCCATTGTCAGTATTAGTGCAATGTGTGAAGTGCGTATAAAGCTGTGTGTGTGTTCTGTGTCCCAGGCGGTGCTGGGTCCCCTCATTGCCATCGCCCTGAAGATCTCTGACATCCACGAGAGGACAGGACGCCGCAGCCCCACCGTCATCACCTGAGCTCTGCTCCACCGCACACACACACGCACGCACGCACGCACACACACACACACACACACACACACACACACACACACACACACAGTGCCCCCCCCCACAAAACACACACGCATCTCTGAGGCCACCACGTCCTGCTTGTTGTCACACCTGGGGCCAATAGCAAGCAAGCGCTATTCACTCTCTATTTATATCAACATTTTAAATATTATTTGGTCTGCAAAGAAAAGAAGCAAGCTGTGTATTTCAGCAGTTGAAAAGACACAAATTGTTAATATCATGCCTCTGTTTTGAAAGTTTTGTGTTCTGGATGTGTGAAATTACAGCCACAAAGCCTGTGTCTTTATCTATCTATGTGTGTGTGTGTGTGTATTTGTTTGCCTTATCATTCATTATAAAGGCGACTGACGGAATTAAAGGCAGAAGTCCAGTTGTTTATACAACATGTTTTCTTACGATATATTTTTTAACATAGTATAATTTTAAGCAGCGTTTCACCTTTCAGGAAGTTTCTGCCACATGCATGCATGCGTGCACACACACACACACACACACACACACACACACACACATTCTTCCAAGTATGTTTGTCTTTAGCCACGAGTAAATCGCACATACAGAAAAATGATATATTGGAATATATTCCAATAAAATATAAATATATTTAAATATATGTGGGAAATGTATTTATCAAATACATAAATAAATAAAATATATGTACATGTATATTTGTAAAATACACACTCACCTCACAACCTTCTCCGTCCTTAGCACTAGGTTACCAGAGTGGTGTTTTGCAATGCTAAGTTGGATCAACTGGAGTTGTAGTTGAAAATAAATTCTACAGCAATTGAGGTATAGCCTACCTGCCACTTATGAAACATAGTAAAAATAAATGAGGTGTTATTTCGGAAACTTAAAACACTTGAAAGTAATTTTTTTAATACATTAAAATATGTTTCCCGAGCTGTCAATCACAATTTGAAACGTTCCCGATCCCCATCCACAGCCCCACCTCCAATTGAAGGAGCAGACTTTACAATTTTGAATTTTCTTCTGAAGAAGGAGAAGAGCTGTTGTCACCGCCAAAAAGCTTTTGGTCATTTTATTATCCATTCATAACATCTAATTAAAATATGTTTTTAACCTGATGGGTGACGAAGGAAGAAGATCATTTATTCAACTGGAAGCAAGAGTTTTCAACGAACTTGCTAACTAACACAGCTAGCTACCTACCTAGCTAGCTCCTTCTTTAGCTTGCCACGAACATGCAGTGTGACTGGTAAGAATTGTTTTGAAAATTAAAGTTCAGTAGAGTTAATGTCATGTATTAGATATCATTTCATTGCCAAAACTATTATTAAAATGTTCTTGGCTAGCCAAGCAACGTGTTGCTTGCTAGCTAGCTAACTTAGCTAGGTTTAGTGAGGGGGATATTTCTGATAGAACTGGCTAGCTGGATTATTTATAGCAACAACAAAAAATATATTTGTACCTCCTGCAGTGGATCCTTCTGGTCTGGAGCACAGTTGCCTATGGATAGAGCCCATCCAATGTAAGTAGTCTTTTGTATCATTTAGTTAGCTAGTTCCCAATTAAATAAAAATGTGTTCACAAACATTAACCCCTTGTTTATTTTTTATCTTGTGTGGAATTGTTTCACTGACTCCATTATCCACAAGGATATCAACTTGTCAGTCAGCAATGAACACTGGAGGTGAGGGAATCTACATTATAAGTATCAATTTGATGCTAATGAACATAAACCCCTAATTCCTCATCTTGTGTCCAATGTTTTCACTGACTCTGTCTTTGCGTTATTCACAGGGTAACTGTCAACATGTGACTCTGAAAATGGACATTGGAGGTGAAGGAATCTACATTGGAAAACTGATTGAATGAATGTTGTTTCCATGTCATTTCAACAAAAAATGTAATGTGATGATGTTGAACAAATGTGGGAAACTGATTGGATTTGCAAAAAGTTTATCAATGTAGGGTAATTTCAAGTTTTAACCTAAATGTTGAACTTTTGTTGATTTCACGGTGAATTAGCGTTAGTTGACAACTCAGCCAAATGTAAAATCAAAACTAGATGTGGAAATTATGTCTGTACCCAGTGGGAATTTGAGCGCAAAGAAATAAATATATATATTGTCACACCCTCATCTGTTTCACCTGTCTTTGTGTTTGTCTCCCTGTTTCTAATAAATCATCTGAGGACTGTACAATCCGCCTCCCGTGTCTGGATCAGGGTCATGTCCTGATTTGTGATATATACAGTACCAGTCAAAAGTTTGTACACACCTACTCATTCACAGGTTTTTCTTTATTTCAAAGTAGCCATCCTTTGCCTTGAAGACAGCTTTGCACACTAAGCATTCGCTCAATCAGCTTCATGTGTTTTCTAATACCTTTTTATGTCACGCCCTGGCCATAGAGAGGCTTTTTATTCTCTATTTTGGTTAGGCCAGGGTGTGACTAGTTGAATGGTTGAAAAATATACAGTACCAGTCAAAAGTTTGGACACAAATTTATTTGTACTATTTCCTACATTGTAGAATAATATTGAAGACGTCAATCAAAACCATGAAATAACACATATGGAATCATGTGGTAACCAAAAAAGTGTTAAAACAAATCAAAATGCATTTGAGATTCTTCAAAGTAGCCACCCTTGCCTTGATGACAGCTTTGCACACTCTTGGCATTCTCTCAACCAACTTCACCTGGAATGCTTTTCCAACAGTCTTGGAGATCCCACATATGCTGAGCACTTGTTGGCTGCTTTTCCTTCACTCTGCGGACCAACTCATCCCAAACCCTCTCAATTGGGTTGAGGTCGGGTGATTGTGGAGGTCATCTGATGCAGCACTCCATCACTCTCCTTGGTAAAATCGCACTTACACAGACTCAAGGTGTGTTTGGGGTCATTGTCCTGTTGAAAAACAAATGATAGTCCCACTGCAGAATGATGTTGTAGCCATACTGCTTAAGTGTGCCTTGAATTCTAAATAAATCCCAGACAGTGTCACCAGTAAAGCACCCCAACACCATCACACCTTCTCCATGCTTCATGGTTGGAACCACACATGCAAAGATCATCCATCCACCTACTCTGCCTCTCACAAAGACACGGTGGTTGGATCCAAAAATCTCACATTTGGACTCATCAGACCAAAGGACAGATTTCCACCAGTCTAATGTCCTTTGCTTGTGTTTCTTGGCCCAACGAAGTCTCTTATTTTTTGGTGTCCTTTAGTAGTGGTTTCTTTGCAGCAATTTGACCATGAAGGCCTGATTCACGCAGTTGAACAGTTAATGTTGAGATGTGTCTTCTACTTGAACTCTGAAGCATTTATTTGGGCTGCAATCTGAGGTACAATTAATTGCCGATTTCTGAGGCTGGTAACTCGAATGAACGTATCCTCTGCAGCAGAGGTAACTCTGGGTCTTCCTTTCCTGTGTTGGGCCTCATGAGAGCCAGTTTTATCATAGTGCTAGATGGTTTTTGATTAAACATTCAAAGTTCTTGAAATGTTCCGGATTGACTGACCTTCGTGTCTTAAAGTAATGATGGACTGTCGTTTCTCTTTGCTGATTTGAGCTGTTTTTGTTTTAGTATGGACTTGGTCTTTGCCAAATAGGGCTATCTTCTGGATACCCCCCACCTTGTCAGAACACAACTGATTGGCACAAACACATTAAGAAGGAAAGAAATTCCACAAATTAACTTTTACAAGAAACACTAACACTAAGAAGCATAATGCATTTTGGTTATAAAGGGCTTCATCACAAACTCAAAGACGGGGTGTTTTGCATTACATCAGTGTTTCTTAATCCTCGCCCTGAGGACCAAAAGGCATACACACACATGATTACACTAATCAAAGGTTTGATGAGTTTATTATTGGAATCAGGTTTGTAGTGCTAGGGACAAAAACACAAATGTGCACCCCTTGGATCCCCAGGACCAGGATTAAGAAACACTGCATTATATTAATGCATTAATAGGTGTTTACACAGACTATAAAGTAGCTATGAGCTCTTGTGAATACTTACAAAACATCAATGTGCATTTCAGCACATTGCATGCATGAGTAGTCGCTAGGTTTTCCTGTGCCTCTTATCTCACCTTTCCCTGAAGCGCTAACGAGCCCCAGTCCGTCCTGCTCTAACCCCTTAGTCTTTCACTGTTTGTGAATCAACACATGCAAGTGAAAGATTATGAATGGCTAGCATTTCCTCATGTGATATTGTGAATGGCTGCTTTCCTGCCCTCCTGAACACACTGATGAAAAGGCCCTTTTATCAGTGGTTGTAGTGACGCTCAGGTAGAGATACAGGCTTTTGTAATACCTGCTCTTATCAGTGACACGTTCATCTTCTACATGGCCTTACCTTGCTGAGCTCATGCTGGAGCTAACCAATGCTACGGTATCGCAGAATACCTCTCCATCCTCTATGGCGATATTAACTCAATGTATATTTCCAATGCATCAATACTGTATCCCCAAGGTTTTACTCAACCCTGATTGGTTCAGTTTAGTTTACACAAGCAGTTGGGAATAATAACCAAACCAATTCAATCATGTGACTTGTGTCCAATGTGATGAAGTAATACAGTGCATTCGGGAAAGTATTCAGACTACTTTACTTTTTCCACATTTTCTTACGTAAAAGCCTTATTCTAAATTGATTCAATTGTTTTTTTCCTATTCAATCTAAACATAATTTCCAAGACGGCGTATCTTTTTATATATTTTTTCTTCGCATATCTTTTTTTATTTTTTCTTAACCTCAACTTCAACATACTCTCCTGCAATCCGCCTCACCCAATGTGGTATGGATCTGCTATTTTCTTTACTTTTGAACCAGAAACCCCAATAGAAGCTAGCCAGCTAACTAGCTACTAGCTAGTAGTCAGCTAGCGGTCATCAGCTAACCTTTAGCCCGGACAACTCTTGCCAGTCTGCACAGCGGGATTCAAACCAGAGCAAATTGGTCTTATTTTTCTCCAAATCTCCAGATTCCTACCGCAAGCTCTGAACCTTTTCACCTGGATCATCGCAGCTAACTAGCTGCTATCCGAGTGGCCACTCCTGGCTAACGTCTCTGTCCCGAAGCGAGAACCAATTAGCCTGGAGCTAGCCTTTGCTAGGCCCATCTCCTATCTAGCCACTCTTTGGACTACAATACCTATTTTGCCAATTGGTCTGGACCCCTTTTACTGCCGACAAGGAGCCCCGCCGATCCATCACGACTGGACTACTGACGTAATCTGCCCGAGGGTGGTTTTCAACTGGCTCCTCCGTTGCGACGTCCCCTGAATGCCCATCTGCTAGCCTGCTAGCCGCAGTCCGCTAGCTGTCTAGAGCATATCGGACTGTTAGCTGAAGAGGCCCATCGGACAAATTCTTTGGCCACTATACCTATTTTGCCAATAGGCCTGGACCCTTTTACCACACGGAGCCCTGCTGATCCATCACGACTGGTCTGCCGACGTAACAGCACGAGGGGGCTACAATAGACTTCTTCTGTCGCGACGTCCATCTAAGGCCCTTCTGCTAGCTTGCTAGCCCCGGCCCGCTAGCTGTCTGAATCGCCGTGACTCCAGCCTGCCGGGATACTCACTGGACCCCTATGATCACTCGGATACGCATGTCTCTCCCTAATGTCAATATGCCTTGTCCATTGCTGTTTTGGTTAGTGATTATTGCCTTATTTCACTGTAGAGCCTCTGGCCCTGCTCAATACGCTAACTAACCCTTTATTACGCTTAGCTAACCCTTTATTTCCACCTCCCACACATGCAGTGACCTCACCTGGTTTAAGTGATGTTACTAGAGACAATATCTCTCTCATCGTCACTCAATGCATAGGTTTACCTCCACTGTATTCACATCCTACCATACTGCCAAGTTAACAAACAGATCACCGACCATTTTGAATCCCACCGTACCTTCTCCGCTATGCAATCTGGTTTCCGAGCTGGTCATGGGTGCACCTCAGCCACGCTCAAGGTCCTAAACAATATCATAACCGCCATCGATAAGAGACAATACTGTGCAGCTTTATTCATCGACCTGGCCAAGGCTTTCGACTCTGTCAATCACCACATTCTTATCGGCAGACTCAACAGCCTTGGTTTCTCAAATGACTACATCGCCTGGTTCACCAACTACTTCTCGGACAGAGTTCAGTGTGTCAAATCGTAGGGCCTCTTGTCCGGACCTCTGGCAGTCTCTATGGGGGTGCCACAATTCTTCTCTCTGTATACATCAATGATGTCGCTCTTGCTGCTGGTGATTCTCTGATCCACCTCTACGCAGATGACGCTATTCTGTATACTTCTGGCCCTTCTTTGGACACTGTGTTAACTAACCTCCAGACGAGCTTCAATGCCATACAACTCTCCTTCCATGGCCTCCAATTGCTCTTAAATGCAAGTACAACTAAATGCATGCTCTTCAACCGATCGCTGCCCACACCTGCCCGCCCGTCTCTGGATGGTTCTGACTTAGAATATGTGGACAACTACAAATACCTAGGTGTCTGGTTAGACTGTAAACTCTCCTTCCAGACTCACATTAAGCATCTCCAATCCAAAATTAAATCTAGAATCGGCATCCTATTTCGCAACAAAGCATCCTTCACTCATGCTCCCAAACATACCCTTGTAAAACTGACTATCCTACTGATCCTCGACTTCGGCGATGTCATTTACAAAACAGCCTCCAACACTCTACTCAGCAAATTGGATGCAGTCTATCACAGTGCCATCTGTTTTGTCACCAAAGCCCCATATACTACCCACCACTGCGACCTGTATGCTCTCGTTGGCTGGCCCTCGCTTCATATTCGTCGCCAAACTCACTGGCTCCAGGTCATCTATAAGTATTTTCTAGGTAAAGCCCTGCCTTATCTCAGCTCACTGGTCACCATAGCAGCACCCACCCATAGCACGCGCTCCAGCAGGTATATTTCACTGGTCACCCCCAAAGCCAATTCCTACTTTGGCCGCCTTTCCTTCCAGTTCTCTGCTGCCAATGACTTGAACAAACTGCAAAAATCACTGAAGCTGGAGACTCATAGCTGAGTCAGAGCAGCTAAGTAGATCACTGCACCTGTACATAGCCTGTCTGTAAATAGCCCATCCAACTACCTCATCCCCATACTGTTATTATTATTATTTTTTGCTTCTTTGCACCCCAGTATCTCTACTTTCACACTCATCTTCTGCACATCTATCACTCCAGTGTTTAATTGTTATATTGTAATTATTTAGCCACTATGGCGAAATATTTATTGCCTTACCCCCTTATCCTACCTCATTTGCACACACTGTATATAGACGTTTTCTATTGTATTATTGACTGTATGTTTGTTTATTCCATGTGTAACTCTGTGTTGTTGTTTGTGTCGCACTGCTTTGCTTTATCTTGGCCAGGTCACATTTGTAAATGGGAACTTGTTCTCAACTAGCCTACCTGGTTAAATAAAGGTGAAATAAAAAATATATATATTTTTTAAAACACACAATACCCCATAATGACAAAGCAAAAACAGGGTTTTAAAATCTTAGAACATTAACCTTTTTTTTTTATATATCACATTTACATAAGTATTCAGACCCTTACAAATGTGAAAAAAAAGTCAAGGGGTCTGAATACTTTCCGAAGGTACTGTAGGTGTTCAAGGCACCTTGGTCAGGAGAACTCAATGTCCAGACTGATAGATAAGGCTAATGAATAAGGGCCTTATAAAAGAAACAGTGAACTGGAAATGCACTGTAGGATATTACTGGCCTCGCTGTAAGACAATGGAATGAATCTTACAGAATATAATTTCATGGCTTGTGTTTATTGCTGTTTTAAACATTCCTAATTAGTAATTAATCATACATCAGATGAATAATATCATTTGTCCACCTGCAATGGTATATTCCAACATTCCCTTACAGTGGCAAACTCCTCTCACCAATCATGGCCCTATGGCCTAGCCCGAGCCTTCAACAGGCCATGTTGTCCTACCCCTCAAATGCATCATAATAAATATCCATTTCAAATCTTAATCCTTTTGACTTCAGCCTATTGGTTGAAATGAGATAGTTTTGACCTGTTTGTCTGTCGCTAGTGATTAGTGGTCCGTAAAAGAAGCTGATAATGAGTGTCTCTATCAGCGGCAGACTGTTTATCTCTAATGAACTGTTCCAAGAGCTTACTGACCATTTGAGACAGAGGCATGAAGATTGTCTTATTAACCTGCGTTTTGCAGAAATACACAAGACAGTAGACCCTAACCCTAGCTTCATGTCCAAGCCATAGTTCAACTCTAACCCTAGCCATAACCCTAGCTTCATGTCCAAGCCATAGTTCAACTCTAACCCTAGCCATAACCCTAACTTTAACCCTAACTTCATGTCCAAGCCATAGTTCAACTCTAACCCTAGCCATAACCCTAACTTTAACCCTAACTTCATGTCCAAGCCATAGTTCAACTCTAACCCTAGCCATAACCCTAACTTTAACCCTAGCTTCATGTCCAAGCCATAGTTCAACTCTAACCCTAGCCATAACCCTAACTTTAACCCTAGCTTCATGTCCAAGCCATAGTTCAACTCTAACCCTAGCCATAATCCTAACTTTAACCCTAGCTTCATGTCCAAGCCATAGTTCAACTCTAACCCTAGCCATAATCCTAACTTTAACCCTAGCTTCATGTCCAAGCCATAGTTCAACTCTAACCCTAGACATAATCCTAACTTGAACCCTAGCTTCATGTCCAAGCCATAGTTCAACTCTAACCCTAGACATAATCCTAACTTTAACCCTAGCTTCATGTCCAAGCCATAGTTCATCTCTAACCCTAGACATAACCCTAGCTTTATGGCTACACTCTGACTCATTCCTAACCCTAAACCACAACTTTAACCCTTATGTTCAACCCTGGCTCAACCCTAACCCTAGCCATCACCCTATCCCTAACCCCTCTAAACAGAACTCCCTTCACTATGAATCCTCAATCGAACCACTGGTTGTAACCAGCGTGAAAATGAAAACAAGAAGCTAATCAAACATCCAAGGACACACAATCACTAAACAACTTTGGTGTGAGCTCAGAGACAGTCTTTGGGGGTTGATGTAGGGCTTATAACTGAGTTATAATTATAGATGTATGAAGATCCATCAGGCAAGCCAGTCCCATTAGTGTTGGGGACATGGACAGAACTGAAGGACTGCTCGTTAATCAGCTGGACCCTGATGAAGACCTGCCCTTCCTTCCTCCTAACGTCATTAATACACATCACACACTCACAGCAATATGGACCATTACACTACTCATCTGTTATAGTGTCATACACACATCATGCCACGGCAGGACAACGCAAGCACAGAGCACACACTATATTGATGAAAGTGTACATGGATGTCACGTAGAGGCAGTCACATACAATACACATGTGCACAAACACAAGCTTGCAAAATATACACACGCACCCGCACGCACACACACACACATTTTAAATACCTTATTTGAATCTGCAAATCACGTTACATCGTAAAGGATTCAAACATTTCAAAGGTCATTGATGCTAGGAAACTTAAGGAAACAAAAGTACATTCTCCTCTTCACAGCTAGGCTGGCCATAACGGCTGAAAGAGAGCAGTAGCTTCTCCTCCACACAGCTAGGCTGGCCATAACGGCTGAAAGAGAGCAGTAGCTTCTCCTCCTCACAGCTAGGCTGGCCATAACGGCTGAAAGAGAGCAGTAGCTTCTCCTCCACACAGCTAGGCTGGCCATAACGGCTGAAAGAGAGCAGTAGCTTCTCCTCCACACAGCTAGGCTGGCCATAACGGCTGAAAGAGAGCAGTACATTCTCCTCTTCACAGCTAGGCTGGCCATAACGGCTGAAAGAGAGCAGTACATTCTCCTCCACACAGCTAGGCTGGCCATAACGGCTGAAAGAGAGCAGTACATTCTCCTCCACACAGCTAGGCTGGCCATAACGGCTGAAAGAGAGCAGTAGCTTCTCCTCCTCACAGCTAGGCTGGCCATAACGGCTGAAAGAGAGCAGTAGCTTCTCCTCCACACAGCTAGGCTGGCCATAACGGCTGAAAGAGAGCAGTAGCTTGTCCTCCACACAGCTAGGCTGGCCATAACGGCTGAAAGAGAGCAGTAGCTTCTCCTCCACACAGCTAGGTTACCCATAACGGCTGAAAGAGAGCAGTAGCTTCTCCTCCACACAGCTAGGCTGGCCATAACGGCTAAAAGAGAGCAGTAGCTTCTCCTCCACACAGCTAGGTTACCCATAACGGCTGAAACAGAGTTGTTTTGCTCTACTCTTAAGCAGGCCTGCAATCTGAAGGCCACATACCGTAAGCCTATGTACGTGTCCCAGACTGACAAATATCAATGCCACCAACTTGCATCTATATCCCAGGCCGACTAGGTGTGATATGAGGGGCTTGTCCGATTAGGCCTGCTCCTTGTAACTATCAAATGAGCACCCCACTTCCCTCCACAACAACAATATCTGGTTTATTCGGCATACAAGAAAACATGTTATCATGAACATCAAACCAGCCTCTTCTGATAAGAGAATGTTTGTGTATGTGTGCTGTTGGTGAGCCATATTTTCCATAACCCCTAACTAAACCTAACACTAACCTTAACCTCAACCCTAAGCCTAACATTAACCACTAATCCTAACCCTAACTCTAAACCTTAAGCCCTAACCCTAACTCCTAACAGGGTTAACATAACCCCTAACCCTAAATCTAACCCCTCGTGGGGAAGAGGGAAACGTCTCCAGGAGGGAGAATTTTCCTTGTTTTACTATCGTTATGGGGACTTTTGGGGATTTGCGGTACACACACACACACACACATATAATATCTCTTGACTGCAGTGAACGTAGAGGAACCTACATCGTAAAACTTCAGAAATCCAGAGGGGGCGCTATTGGACTGTTTTTTGGGTGGTCTTAAACAAACTTCTATGACGAGGCCCATTTGGTTGGGATTAGGTCAAGGGGCATGCAATATATAACAGACTATATACATGTGATCAATTTTAAACATTGTGTACTAGTACTATTGGCAACAATTACATAAACCAGAACCAAACATAAGTGGAAAACAAACAACAACTGTACTTTCATGGTCTGCTGGAAGCAGTGACAAGATTGTGTTGCATCGATACCCGAGTAACATCCCACTGGGCACAGACGTCATTTCAACGCCTAGTTTTTATTTACATTTGGTTGAGTTGTCAACTAACATGAATCTGACGTGAAACAAAAAACTAAAATGTCATATTGTCATTGGATTTAGGTTAAAAGTTTGGTGTGGAAAAAATATATAATTCCCTTACCTTGATGACTTTTTGCAAATTCAATCAGTTTCCCCATGTTGATTCAACGTCATCACGTTGACTTGTTTTGTTGAAATGACGTGGAAACAACGTTAATTCAACCAGTTTTTGCCCAGTGGGATAGAGTAACATTTGAAACATGGTCTTGTAATGTAATGACTCTTGCGGTTCTAATCAAAACCATTTGGGAGCATATGACAGATGCTGTCAGTCTGGTTTTGATAACCAAAGTCTAACACGGGGAATTGTGGTTGAGATTTCCCACACATTGTCCCATCTAACAGCTCTTCTGGTTTCCAGGCAGCAAATAACGTCTGTCTGAAACTATGCACTTGTTTAACAATCACATCAATCTTTATTGTTATGGAGAAATGTCTTATCACTCAACTATGAACATGGGAGGCGAGCTAACAGATGATGTTACCATGCAAGCTTACTTTTTGTTTCGCATATTTGAGAAGCAGTAGTACTAGTGACTATTCATTCAAAAATAACATATATTTTTGCGTCACCACTTTTTGCATCACCAAGCAGCTTGGAACATTATCGCACTCGTGTCGTACTCTCAGAACACTCTGGTGCTGTGCCCATGCAATGCTCTTTTTTTATTAGGCTACCCCTCATGTGACTGTGGAGAGGATGTGCTTGCCAGATGTGTGTGTGTGTGTAGTGTGTAGTGTGTAGTGTGTAGTGTGTGTGTGTGTGTGTGTGTGTGTGTGTGTGTGTGTGTGTGTGTGTGAAGTGTGTTGCACTGGCCTGCTTTTTAAAAATTCTGTCATGTTTCAACAAAGACATGTCTCTCACCTCATTCACCCATTGACCTCTTCACACCATAAATACTGTCTTACCCTCTTGGGCTTTGTCACAGGGAGAGACACCACAACGCAAAATACGAAGGGTGTTTGTCTTGCTGTAACATTTAGGAATATGTCATTCAACCCCAAAACATGACGATGCTCATATAATTCCATTACAGCGATGTGTGTAGACTTGCCTCCAGGGCAATACTAACCATTAAAGTCCTCAACTCCAATCTGTGTTTATGGTGTTGAATTGGGACCGGGCTGTAGTGGAACACGTTGCTTCCCCTTGTAGTAGTGGACGATATCCAGGCAGTTAGTCCGTCGTCTAGACTACCCCTGTTAGGTGGAGGCTGGAGCAGTAGAGGATCGATGTGGAGATCGATGGAGTCCCGGGGAGTTTTAATAGGCCCGTTGCTGCTCCACGGCTGAACCATACACACAGAGAGAGGGAGGCTCAGCAGACAGGGGGTATGGATGTCACACACACACTTGGTTATTTATTTACACTTTTCTACAAAATACACTGCAACAGTCTATACCACTATGGTTCGCCTGAAGACATGAGTTTCTAAGGATACGCTATTGAAAAAAAACTGTTTTGAATAGATTGTCACAAGGCAGTGTGGCAATTGACGTCTGCCTCCAGAGGTAACATCATTTTTGTGGTTTTCTCTTTGGACACCTATGCTTTGAGTGTCTGTGGTTCCTCACTCTGGATCTCTAAAAATAAGACTATGATATTCTCAGATCAGACATACCATGGAAGGAAAAATCTATGGGTCTTTTTTATAAATAAAGGGGCCTATGTGTGACATCGGGGTCAACGTTTAAAAATTATTCACATTGAAATATTATTTTCTTGCAGCTGTGTATTTGCAGGGAAAATCGTCTAGATAGGCACAATGAGACCATAACTCCACCTAGCAACAACAAAACATCTACATGTCATTCAAAATGTATTTGCCGTGCCTAGTAAACATCAAATTATTGCTTTGTCCTTTTTTCCTCCACTCCTTGAAAGTGCATTGGAGCCCGAGGGGAGAAACCTTCCCTCCTCTCCCCAATGTGCTTTGACAGGGATTTGAGGAAACAAGGAGAGAATCTCAATTGCATTTCTTTCATTCCTCACATCCTCTTTCCTCTCAAACTCATTGGATAAGAAAATAAGAGGGGGGGGGGCTCTGACCTTCTCATCCAATGGGTTTTAAGGGGACGAGGAGAGAGGATGTGAAGATTTCAAAGAAATGCAATAGAGATTCTCCCAAGGACAGAGGAAGCATTAACATTTTTAGACAGTGATAGACTGACAGACTGAGCTACCATAATACCCATGGCCTGTCCAGAAACAACCCCTAGCCCCTACTGCCCAGAGTCTAGACACTTGTGGAGATCAGAGAGGGATTGATGGCTTTTGAGATGATGAGAGTGCCACCTTACCTTCCAGTATGTTTGGTGGAATTCTTGCAGTACTGCATCTCCACAAGTGTCTAGGGGTTGGGGCTAGGGGTTGCTTCTGGACACTGCCCCACAACCCTTTGGGTGTGTGATGAACCTACAGCACGACACTTGAGGCATTGGTTGGATGTTTCATTCCATTGCTATACACACACAGATTTGCTCAGATGTAAGTGGCCCAGATTGTAAAAAATATATATACATTTTTTAAATTAAATATTACATTTGCATAAGGATTCAGACCCTATTACCTTGTACTTTGCTGAAGCACCTTAGGCAGCGATTACAGCCGTAGGGTCATTGTCCTGTTGAAGGTGAACCTTCACCCCCGTCTGAGGTCCTCAGTGCTCTGGAGCAGGTTTTCATCTAGGATCTCTCTGTACTTTGCTCCGTTCATCTTCCCTCGACCCTGACTAGTCTACCAGTCCCTGCCGCTGAAAAACATCTCCACAGCATGATGCTGCCACCACCATGCTTCACCGTAGGGATGGTGCCAGGTTTCCTCCAGACGTGAAGTTTGGCATTCAGGCAAAATAGTTCAATCTTGGTTTCATCAGACCAGAGAATCTTGTTTCTCATGGTCTGGGAGTCTTTAGGTGCCTTTTGGCAAACTCCAAGTGGGCTGTCATGTGCCTTTTACTGAGGAGTGGCTTCTCTCTGGTCACTCTACCATAAAGGCCTGATTGGTGGGGTGCTGCAGAGATGGTTGTCTTTCTGGAAGATTCTCCCATCTCCACAGAGGAACTCTGGAGCTCTGTCAGAGTGAACATCTGGTTCTTGGTCACCTCCCTGACCATGGCCTTTCTTCCTCAATTGTTCAGTTTGGCCGGGCAGCCAGCTCTAGGAAGAGTCTTGGTGGTTCCAAACTTCTTCCATTTAAGAATGATGGAGGCTACTGTGTTCTTGAGGACCTTCAATGCTGCAGAACAGGCCCCCATTAACATCGCCGGGGCTGAAGTGGAGGGGGTTGAGAGTTTCAAGTTCCTTGTTGTCCACATCACCAATGAACTATCATGGTCCAGACACCCCAAGACAGTTGCAAAAAGGGCATATCAACACCTTTTCCCCCTCAGATCCTCAATAAGTTCTACAATTGCACCATCAAGGGCATCCTGACCGGTTGCATCACCGCCTGGTATGGAAACTGTCGGAATCTGACCTTAAGGCGCTACAGAGGGTACTACGTACGGCCCAGTACATCAGTGGGGCCAAGCTTCCTGCCATCCAGGACCTATATACTAGGCGGTGTCAGAGGAAGGCCCCAAAAATTGTCAAAGACTCCAGTCACCCAAGTCATAGACTGCCGTGCGGTAGCAGAGAGAACAATCGGTACTGGAGCGCCAAGTCTAGGAACAAAAGGATCCTGAACAGCTTCTACCCGCAAGCCATAAGACTGCTGAACAATTAATCAAATGGCCACCCAGACTATTTACATTGCTGCTACTCGCTGTTTATTATCTATGCATAGTAACTTTTCAAATTACCTCGACTAACCTGTACCCCTGCACATTGACCCTGTACCGGTACCCCCTGTATATAGCCTCATTATTGTTGTGTTATTTTCTTGTGTTAGTTTTTTATTTTATTTTATTACTTTAGTTAATTTAGTAAATATTTTCTTAACTCTATTTCTTGAACTGCATTGTTGGTTACGGGTTTTTAAGTAAGCACTTCACGGTAAAGTCTTCACCTGTTGTATTCGGCGCATGTGACAACAGTTTTTAAATTTTAAATGTTTTGCTACCCTTCCCCAGATCTGTGCCTCGACACAATCCTGTCTCGGAACTCTACAGACAATTCCTTCGAACTCATGGCTTGGTTTTTGCTCTGACATGCACTGTCAATTGACTGAATTTACCACAGGTGGACTTCAATCAAGTTGTAGAAACATCTCCAGGATGATCAATGGAAACAGGATGCACCTGTGCTCAATTTTGAGTCTCATAGCAAAGTTACTGAATACTTATGTAAATAAGGGAGAAGATGGGGCCGGAGGGGAGGGCTGCTGTTTTATAGTCTCTGAACCAACTGTGCTATTTGTGTACCACAACCAGAAGCCATGGATTACAGGCAACATCCGCACTGAGCTAAAGGCTAGAGCTGCCACTTTCAAGGAGCGGGACTCTAACCTGCAAGCTTATATGAAATCCCGCTATGCCCACTGATACACCATCAAACCGGCAAAGCGTCAATACAAGACTAAGATCAAATCGTACTACACAAGCTCCAACGCTCGTCGTATGTGGCAGGGCTTGCAAACTATTACAGACAAAGGGAAGCACAGCCGAGAGCTGCCCACTGACACAAGCCTACCAGATGAGATAAATAAATGTTATGCTCGCTTCGAGGCAAGTATCCCTGAAACATGCATGAGAGCACCAGCTGTTCCGGATAACAGTGTGATCGTGCTCTCCGCAGCCCATGTCAGTAAGACCTTTAAACAGGTCAACATTCACAAGGCCGCTGACCAACTGGTAAGTGTCTTCACTGACATTTTCAACTTCTCCCTGTCTGAGTCTGTAATACCAACATGTTTCAAGCATTCCACCATACTCCCTGTGCCCAAGAACACTAAGGTAACCTGCCTAAATTACTAACGACCCATAGCACTCACATCTGTAGCCATGAAGTGCTTTGAAAGACTGGTCATGGCTCACATCAACACCATTATCCCAGAAACCCTAGACCAACTCCAATTTGCATACCACCCCAACAGATCCACAGATGATGCAATCTCTATCACACTCCACACTGCCCTTTCCCACCTGGACAAATGGAACACCTTTCTTAGAACTGCATTGTTGGTTAAGGGCTTGTAAGTAAGCTTGTAAGTAAGCAAATGTAATGTATGTAAATGTAAGCATTTCACTGTCTACACCTGTTGTATACGGCGCATGTGACAAATAACATTTGATTTATTTCTGTTTTTTTATTTGTAATACATTTGCAAACATTTCTAAAAAACCTGTTTTCACTTGTCATTATGGTGTATTGTGTGTAGATTGATGAGGGAAAACATTTATTTATTCCATTTTAGAATAAGGCTGTAACGAAACGTAAAGTCAAGGAGTCTGAATACTTTCTGAATGCCCTGTATACTGTACTTCCATTCATTTTGTAAACTGGTACCAGGCTACTTTCAGACTTGTCTTGTGAGGCTCGGGAGCGTCCGAGAGCAAAACGGAGAACACCGACATGTACTTATTCATGAGAGTCTCACCTTTCCATAGAGGGGTCATATTAGTGTGTAGCCCAAACTGTTCAGTCGCTACAGACAGAAGTTTACAGATCGGCAGTACTTCCGTCAGATGAGTCCTATGACGCTTGTGGAGGACATGCAGCAAAACGGAGAACACGATCGTGTCCGTGAGTGTCTCATCATACAATAGAGGGGTCAAAGTTTGTAGGCCAAACCCACTTGGACGCTACAGAGGTTTTCATCTCCTGGTCTGACAAACACGGCGGATTGAGACGCAGCCCATGCAACAACAAAAAACATATCTCTAGCTCAAACAGACACATTTGTATGGGAATTTTTGTATTATGCTAAGTAGATTTCTACGGAGGCATGGACATCGACTACATTTTTTGTTTTTCATGTGACTCTGTGCAGCCTAGGCCAATGCCCACTTTAGGTATAACGTCAGGAGCAGCTTTTGGATTTGACAGCTCTAACACAGTTCCACCTCCGACACCGCCAAAACAACTGCTATGCGGATGCCGGTTAAAGCGGATCGGATTGAATAGAGCCCTTAGTATATGATATAACAACAAACAACAGCATAAATATAATGAAAGAAAGGTGGCGTTTTATGTCACAGGATTTTTGCTAAAACTGTGAAGACTCCCAAGCATGAGAAATGGTTTAAACATTTGAATTCAACTCAACATTTTTGTACACTGTATATGTTACCCCTTTATATCTTAATGTATTTACATGAAGAAAGAAAATGCTAATTATTATTCATGACTTTGTAACAGACCACTGCAAGGAATGCTCACACACTCTTCGGAAAAAAGGATTCTTCAACTGTCCCCATAGGAGAGACCTTTTTGGTTCCAGGTAAAAACTATTTTGGATTCCATGTGAATTAGAACCCTCTGTGGAAAGGGTTCTACATGAAACCCAAAACGGTTCTTCAAAGGGTTGTCATATGGGGACAGCCGAAGAACCATTTTAGGTTCTAGATAGAAAAAAAGGTGCTAAGCGTGTACCTGGATTGCTTCCCCATTGCTTCCCAAATGGCACCATGTTCCCTCTATAGTGCACTACTTTTGACCTGGGCCCATAGATGCAGACCTTGATTCAGAACATGTTGGAGGCAGATGTTGCAGTGTACAGTACAGTACGTGAGGAATGGTATAGAGTTGCAGCATTGCATTCCTCTGGGGCTGAAAGGATGGCTGAGGTTGGGGAAGGTAATAATCACACAGTATAACTCACGTTAATGAACGCAGGACCAGTGGATCAGCCATAAAGAATGATAGGGAGTCACCAGGGGAGCACCTCATGCATTTGGCCTACGCTGGCAGCACTCCATGTAGTATAAATCTATAGTTGCTTGAGTTCAGGCTGCTTAGAGAGAGAGAGAGAGAGAGAGAGAGAGAGAGAGAGAGAGAGAGATAGAGAGAGAGAGAGAGAGAAGGAAAAGAGAGAGGGGAGAGCAGCAGCAATAGAGATAAACACACAGAGAGAGAGAGAGAGAGAGACAGAGAGAGAGAGAGAGAGAGAGAGAGAGAGAGAGAGAAGGAAAAGAGAGAGGGGGAGAGCAGCAGCAATAGAGATAAACACACAGAGAGAGAGAGAGAGAGACAGAGAGAGAGAGAGAGAGAGAGAGAGAGAGAGAGGTCAACAGAGAGAGACAGGTCAAAACTCTCTCTGATCTTCCAGTAAGGGAAATAAATAGCTTCTCTTCGTTAAGCCAGTGGACCAGATATTGCATGCTACGGCACTATGAACTGAGGAGAATAGAGCTGCAAATGTGCATCTTTGCTCATGTGGTGTGTGCATACAGTCATCGAATTAGAGGTAAATCTTAGACCAAGAGTTAGGATTAAATTAAATTATCTCCTGCATTTAGTTTGGTATTATTAGTATTTCCAGCAGGGGGAAAAACGGTACACTTTCAACTCCCTAGCCCTCCTGGAATGTATAGTCCTCTACAGGGTAAGACACACACACACACACACACACACACACACACACGCACACACACACACACATTGTAACTTCATGGTTCTCCTCGAGTGACCATTCTCTCTCTCTCTCTTCCCCCCTCTCTCTCTCCCTCTCTCTCTCTTCCCCCCTCTCTCTCTTTCTTCTCCCCCTCTCTCTCTGTTCATCGGTATGCAGGCAGGGTCTGGCTGTAGCAGGGAGGGAGGTGGGGGCAGGCTGGGCTGCGCTGCTCCCTCTACATGTCTGCTAAATGACAGTAATTATTTTCCTGGGCTGCAGGCGACTCATGCATGTTTTATTTCTACCTCCACCTCCCCCATCTGCCTGGCCACGGCACACTGTGGTGAATTCAAAAACAGACGAGTTCTCCTCTCCACATCTCTCCCTATTGGGCTTCTCTAACCCTCAGTCCCTCACTGAGTTGGCCCATCCCAGTCTTTTATTTAGTAATACTGGGATGTATGGAGAAATGGACAGACGATGGCACATTCACACACGATGTGGGGAACACTCTGGCACAAAATGGCTGCCGTGCATCCTCAAGGTGGGTGCTACACATCAGTGGTCCGTGAGGAGAGGTGAGTTACTCCTCTTGCAATGTAAACAGCTATGTGGAACTTCAACAGACCAAGATGCATTCTCTACCACATCAACGGTGGATACCACTGATAAAAAGCTACACTACATGACCTAAGGTATGTGGACACCTGCTCTTCTAACATCTCATTCCAAAATCATGGTCATTAATATGGAGTCGGTCCCCCGTTTGCTGCTATAACAGCCTCCACTCTTCTGGGCTGGCTTTCCACTAGATGTTGGAAAATTGTGTGGGGACTTGCCTCCATTCAGCGACAAGAGCATTAGTGAGGTTGGGCACTGATGTTGGGCGATTAGGCCTGGCTCGCAGTCGGCGTTCCAATTCATCCCAAAGGTGTTCGATGGGGTTGAGGTCATTGCTCTGTGCAGGCCAGTCACGTTCTTCCACACTGATCTGGACAAACCATTTCTGTATGGACCTAATTTTTGTATGGACCGTGTTTTGTGCACGGGGGCATTGCCATGCTGAAACAGAAAAGGGCCTACCCCAAACTGTTGCCACAAAGTTGGAAGCACAGAATTGTCTAGAATGTCATTGAATGCTGTAGCGTTAAGATTTCCCTTTACTAGAAATAAGGGGCCTAGCCCTAACCATGACAAACAGTCCCAGACCATTATTCCTCCTCAACCAAACTTTACAGTGGGCACTATGCATTGGGGCAGGTAGCGTTCTCCTGGCATCCGCCAAACCCAGATTTGTCCGTCGGACTGCCAGATGGTGAAGTGTGATTCATCACTCCAGTGAACGCCTTTCCAATGCTCTAGAGTCCGATGGCGGCGAGCTTTAAACCACTCCAACTGACGCTTGGCAAAGCACATGGTGATCTTAGGCTTGTGTGCGACTGCTCGGCCATGGAAACCTATATCATGAAGCACCTGAAGAACAGTTCTTGTGCTGAAGTTGCTTCTAGAGGCAGTTTGGAACTCGGTAGTGAGTGTTTCAACCAAGGACAGACGATTTTTACGCGCTCTGCGCTTCAGCACTCGGCGGTCCCATTCTGTGAGCTTGTGTGGCCTACCACTTCATGGCTGAGCCGTTGTTGCTCCTAGAAGTTTCCACTTCACAATAACAGCACTTACAGTTAACCAGAGCAGCTCTAGCAGGGTAGAAATTTGATTAATTGACTTGTTGGAAAGGTGGCATCCGATGACGGTGCCACATTGAAAGTTACTGAGCTTTCCAGTATAGGCCATTCTACTGCCAATGTTTGTTTATGGAGATTTGCATGGCTGTGTGCTCGATTTTATACAGCTGTCAGCAACGGGTGTGGCTGAAATAGCCAAATCCACTCATTTGAAGGGGTGTCCACCTACTTATGGCCATGTACTGTATGTCAAAGCTAAAAGAAAGGTGCTGGATAAATACCATCCATTAAAACCGTATCTTTTTATTCATTAGCCACATCCTGTTGTGTGTCACGCCGTCGTATGACAAACGGCCTGCTTCGCGGGGATCTGGGGATCCCTAATACCCTAGCAGCCTTCATCAGGAACATGTGGCTGTTCTCTCCTGGGCACAATTTAGTGTCATTCATAACCGGAGGATAAGGCATTAGCCAGATGGTGCGTTGGATGGCATCTCTTTTCCGGCCATCCATTAAGACAGTGTTTGTGACATACTTTAGTCTTGTGCAACCAGCCACCCCACTTTAATCCTGGTCATGGAGACTGGGCTGTGCATGCTTTTGTTCTAGCCCAGCTATAACAAACCAGATTCAACTAGGCAACGAATGGTCAAGCCCTTGACGAGCTGAATTCCCAAGGACTGGGCATAATTGAAGAACATTCCACTGGACAAAAACGGGTTAATTCAACGTTGTTTCCACATCATTTCAACAATAAAAATTCAATGTGATGACGTTGAATCAACGTGGAAAACTAGTTGGATTCGAATGTTAGGGAATTGTGTATTTTTTACCCAACATTTAACCTAAAGGTGGATGGTGACATGGGTGATTTTTTAATTTTTTAATTTTATTCACATTTGTTGACAACTCAACCAAATGTAAATCAAAACTAGACGTTGTACTGATATCTGTGCCCAGTGGGATTGTTCTGCTGTTAATGGTTTTACTACGTTTCCTTTGGATTTTGCATCTGAAGCGGGCACAATGGAACCCATATACATCAACATGCAGGTAAACCAGATCAAGTTATATAAACATTAGTTGAAATTGGTTAAATCCAAACAAGCTTGAGCTTTATAATGATCGCTGTCATTTGATTCCTGAATAGAACTCCCTGTGTATTTCTTTTTGTTTTGCAATTTAATTTTAATAAAAGTTTGCTCAGTCTTTTATTGAAATAAATGTTATTTCCGTATGTGAATTATGCCTGTTAGATGTATTTAAAACATGTAGGGCAGCCAGCACTGACATTTCAATAATCAAAGAAAGGTTATTGAAGGGAATGAAATCAAAATAATATGAAATGTAATACCATCAATTCAAATGTTTAAAGGGATACCTCAGCATTTTGTCAGTGAGGCCCTTTATCTACTTCCCCAGAGTCAGATGAACTCGTGGATACCATTTTTATGTCTCTGCGTGCGGTTTGAAGGAAGTTGCTAACTAGTGCTAGCACAATGACTGGAAGTCTATGTGTAACTAGACTTCCAGTCATTTGAACTGCACTGTCGGTTAAGGGCTTGTAAGTAAGCATTTCAAGGTAAAGTCTACACTTGTTGTTGTATTTGGCGCATGTGACAAAACGTTTGAGTTGATTTGATTTTGATTTGTGCTAACGCTAATTAGCATTGGCTCTCGAAACTACCTCTTAACTTCTTTCAAACTGCACACAGACTTAAAAATGGTATCCACAAGTTCATCTGACTTGGGAGGTTGATAAAGGGCCTCATTGACAAAATCCCAAAGTATCTCTTTAAGTTTGAATAATTGAAATAAATGAACAAACAAACACACACACACTCACACCTCTGCATCTCAGTCTGGCTATTGCTCTCAAACTCTCACTTCATCAGCGGAGGTGTCCAGGTCACCATGGCAACAGTATAATGGGCTGCCCTAATCCAATCCCAGTGGCGAGTGGGGGCCTGATGGAGAATGGCTCTGGGCCTGAGTCCTATTCAAGTCAAGACTAATGTGTCAGAGAGCAAGTGGCTGCACAGACACTGGAGAGAGTGACGCTGTCTCAACTGATATTGAACTCTCAGCAGCCTTGCTCTGTTTACTCTCCCTCTCTCGTCTATTCAGTGTCCCACTTTATTTTCTCTTTCTCAGTAGTTCTCTCTTTCCTTTTCTTTCCCTTTATTCAATCCCCCACTTCATCCACCTTCTTTCTCTCCCTCCACCTCTATCTTCCTTCTCTCGCTGTCCTCTTTTTTTCTTCCTTTCCATCTCTCTTCCCCCTAGGATTTCATTAGTACCTATATCCTTTTGTTATTGTTTTCCCTCCCTGTAGAAGACATGGATTATCACCCGGTTCAGCGACAACTTAAAGTAAAAATGTGGAACTGGCAGCACACACACACACACACGCACAAAACTCATTAACACCGTCACGTCTCTCAGTGAAAATGAAAGGAGTAGAAAAGAGGAAATTGAGGTAGAGAAAAAGGAGGAGTACATACAGTTGAAGTCGGAAGTTTACATACACCTTAGCCAGTTTTTCACAAATCCTGACATTTAATCCAAGTAGAAATTCCCTGTCTTAGGTCAGTTAGGATCACCACTTTATTTTAAGAATGTGAAATGTCAGAATAATAGTAGAGAGAATAATTTATTTCAGCTTTTATTTCTTTCATCACATTCCCAGTGGGTCAGAAGTTTACATACACTCAATTAGCATTTGGCCTTCCACAAGCTTCCCACAATAAGTTGGGTGAATTTTGGCCCATTCCTCCTGACAGAGCTGGTGTAACTGAGTCAGGTTTGTAGGCCTCCTTGCTCACACACGCTTTTTCAGTTCTGCCCACACATTTTCTATAGCATTGAGGTCAGGGCTTTGTGATGGTCACTCCAATACCTTGACTTTGTTATCCTTCAGCCATTTTGCCACAACTTTGGAAGTATACTTGGGTTCGTTGTCCATTTGGAACACCCATTTGCGACCAAGTTTTAACATCCTGACTGATGTCTTGAGATGTTGCTTCAATATATCCACATCATTTTCCTCCCTCATGATGCCATCTATTTTGTGAAGAGCACCAGTCCTTCCTGCAGCAAAGCACCCCCACAAGATGATGCTGCCACCCCCATGCTTCAAGGTTGGGATGGTGTTCTTTGGCCTGCAAGCCTCCCCCTTTTTCCTCCAAACATAACAATGGTCATTATGGCCAAACAGTTCTATTTTTGTTTCATCAGACCAGAGGAAATTTGTCCAAAAAGTACGATCTTTCTCCCCATGTGCAGTTGCAAACCATAGACTGTCTTTTTTTATGGCGGTTTTGGAGCAGTGGCTTCTTCCTAGCTGAGTGACCTTTCAGGTTATGTCGATATAGGACTCGTTTTACTATGGATATAGATACTTTTGTACCTGTTTCCACCAACATCTTCACAAGGTCCTTTGCTGTTGTTCTGGGATTGATTTACACTTTTCGCACCAAACTACGTTAATCTCTAGGAAACAGAATGAGTCTCCTTCCTGAGCAGTATGACGGCTGCGTGGTCTCATGGTGTTTATACTTGCGTACCATTGTTTGTACAGATTAACGTGGTACCTTCAGGCTTTTGGAAATTGCTCTCAAGGATGAACCAGACTTGTGGAGGTCTACAATTGTTTTTCTGGGGTCTTGGCTGATTTCTTTAGATTTTCCCATGATGTCAAGCAAAGAGGCACTGAGTTTGAAGGTAGACCTTGAAATACCTCCACAGGTACACCTCCAATTGACTCAAATAATGTCAATTAGCCGATCAGAAGCTTCTAAAGCCATGAAACCATTTTCTGGAATTTTCCATGCTGTTTAAAAGGCACAGTCAACTTAGTTTATGTAAACTTCTGACCCACTGGAATTGTGATACAGTGAATTTTAAGGTATAATGACAAATTATACTATTGTTACCTCGCAGTCCAATAAATGTCTGTTAATTGAATGACAGAGATATTCAGCCACCATTACAAAACAACATGTTTCATCATTAAAGCCTTCATCGGAGTGCCTGGTCCAATCACAGCCATCCATACTGAGTGACGAACTTCCAGAGAGGGACACAGTGGCAGGTTGTTAAGGGGAACAGTTTGTAACAGTCGGGAGGATGGTGTGTAACGCCTGTCACTGGTTCTGCATATAGAGAAGCATGGGACTAGCCTGGGGCCATCTGCATTTGCATGCGGGGGAGGGGAATGGGGTAGTGATGAAATGTGCATCCCTTTGACTCCCTATCTCTTCACAGCAGAGCAAAAGGAGACTGGTGACTGCAGAGGTCGAGAACACAGGATAGGATAATCAAACTCGGCTGGTACGAGAGTAACGAATGTAGAACCTTTTCACACTATGTGTCATGTCTATAGAACAGCAACCGACTCGTGCATTTCATACAAAAACAACCAGTATTCAATCAACAAATCCTATTTTATTTACATAGCTAATACTTTTCACAACTTCATTTTTTACTTAGCAGCCTAGGCCAGCACCCTCAAAAGAGCCAGCTACCGGCAACAGTTATGTTGTACTGGTGGTAGTGTCCCTACCACCTCACACAGGTAGTGTGGGCTTCACCCAGAAATTGAAAAATGTTCTGTCCCCAGGTGATATAGCACTGGGAGGTAATGTAAATGATCATGGTTAGATGTTCGGTAGCCTTCAAGTCTGCTCTCCATGCGTTGTTGGTGAGTCTCACTGAATGCCCTTGTTTATTTCTCACCCTATCCCTCTCTTTCCTTCCTTTGTCTCTGCTCATTGGGCACAGGATACCAGCTGCAGAGGAGAGAAGTAGAGCTAATCTCAGTTTCTTATTTGCTATAGAATACCACAGTATTTACTAGAATTATATAGTAAACTGTAGTATACTGTTGAATACGACACTACACACAATCATGTGTAGTACTTACTATAGAATGTTGTAGTACTGTAGAATACTATAGTATTATCCACACAAAAAACTGTAGTAAATACCACAGTAAAGTCAGCAAAAACTCTAGTCTGCAAAAACACGACACTTTTCACGAGTAAATACTAAAGTATTATCCGCAAAACACTACACTTTAACTATAGTAAAAAAAAACGACAGTATTTAATTTGCATATACCCTGTCCATTCCCCTCCCCCGTATCGCAATTTGTGCCACCTGCAAGTGAGAAAACTACAGTACATGCCATGTATAGACCATATATTGTTTTCCCTACAGGTTATAGAAAAGAGCAGAAGCTCTGAACTCTCCATTCAGACCCCTGTCCTACAAGTTGTGAAACATTTCTATTTGACTATTTCTCTGGTAGTTTTCCTGAAGGAGAAAGCCTCCACTTCTATGTCAAAGATAAAACGAAAACATCTATAGTAAATGTAATTTAGTAATGTCCACAAAAACACTACAGTAAATAATACAGTATATTACAGTCCACAAAAACACTACAGGAAATAGTACATTTACATTTACATTTAAGTCATTTAGCAGACGCTCTTATCCAGAGCGACTTACATCATAGTACTATTACATCATCTGACAAAAACACTACATTATACTACAATCCCCAAAAACAATACATTCATTGCTATAGTATACAGTATAGTACAGTTTTATTTAACTACAGTATTTATACTATGGTTAACTGTAAATACTACAGTATACACTAAATTGAATACTACAGAAAAGTATTAAACCATAGCATACTATCGTATTTTTTAATGTGGGGTATATCTCCAGCTTAGTACATTAACCATTGTCATGCTATTGATCATGCCTTTGACCGACTCCCATACCGTAGCTTCTATTGAATAATCGGAAATATTCTTTATTGGGGTCCTTTACTGTGAGACAATAAAATGTAGAAAGCATTACAGTGAACAATAGGAGAGTTATATTAAGGCATTAAGAGGATGACTGGGCAGCGCAGTGGGTTTTTCCTTCATTTCTCCCTGTTCATATAACAGGATTCTAAACACCGGGAGAGAGATTTAGGAGGCTTGGACGCAGATCCGGCAATGTCCTGGCACTGACAGTGTGAGATGAAGTGAGAAAGTGTTTTTGCCAACTGGTCACTGCCACATAAAATGTCCTTATATTTGTTAATTGTCCTTGGAAACGATTTCATAGCAACACTCTCGGGCCCAGCTAATTTCTGAGCCAGAAGGGTAGGCCATTTGTGGAGCAGAGAGATGGGAGTGTCTTACTGCCACAGTTGACTCCTGGTGTGCACTATGGCATAGGATTTTTTAAAGCTGTACTATACTGGAGAACGGATATGAAGAGCAAGTAGAAAGAATGGCTACTTGCATTGGAACTGATGACCTTCACGGCACTTATCCTGATTATACATATTATATTAGCAGTTGATTGTTCTGTTCATGAACTCTGAGCTTATTTTTGAATTAAATTTTTTAATATATATATATATATATATTTTTCACCTTTATTTAACCAGGTAGGCTAGTTGAGAACAAGTTCTCATTTGCAACTGCGACCTGGCCAAGATAAAGCATAGCAGTGTGAACAGACAACAGAGTTACACATGGAGTAAACAATTAACAAGTCAATAACACAGTAGAAAAAAAGAGAGTCTATATACATTGTGTGCAAAAGGCATGAGGAGGTAGGCGAATAATTACAATTTTGCAGATTAACACTGGAGTGATAAATGATCAGATGGTCATGTACAGGTAGAGATACTGGTGTGCAAAAGGGCAGAAAAGTAAATAAATAAAAACAGTATGGGGATGAGGTAGGAAAAAAATGGGTGGGCTATTTACCGATAGACTATGTACAGCTGCAGCGATCGGTTAGCTGCTCAGATAGCAGATGTTTGAAGTTGGTGAGGGAGATAAAAGTCTCCAACTTCAGCGATTTTTGCAATTCGTTCCAGTCACAGGCTGCAGAGAACTGGAACGAAAGGCGGCCAAATGAGGTGTTGGCTTTAGGGATGATCAGTGAGATACACCTGCTGGAGCGCGTGCTACGGGTGGGTGTTGCCATCGTGACCAGTGAACTGAGATAAGGCGGAGCTTTACCTAGCATGGACTTGTAGATGACCTGGAGCCAGTGGGTCTGGCGACGAATATGTAGCGAGGGCCAGCCGACTAGAGCATACAGGTCGCAGTGGTGGGTAGTATAAGGTGCTTTAGTGACAAAACGGATGGCACTGTGATAAACTGCATCCAGTTTGCTGAGTAGAGTGTTGGAAGCTATTTTGTAGATGACATCGCCGCAGTCGAGGATCGGTAGGATAGTCAGTTTTACTAGGGTAAGTTTGGCGGCGTGAGTGAAGGAGGCTTTGTTGCGGAATAGAAAGCCGACTCTAGATTTGATTTTCGATTGGAGATGTTTGATATGAGTCTGGAAGGAGAGTTTACAGTCTAGCCAGACACCTAGGTACTTATAGATGTCCACATATTCAAGGTCGGAACCATCCAGGGTGGTGATGCTAGACAGGCGTGCGGGTGCAGGCAGCGAACGGTTGAAAAGCATGCATTTGGTTTTACTAGCGTTTAAGAGCAGTTGGAGGCCACGGAAGGAGTGTTGTATGGCATTGAAGCTCGTTTGGAGGTTAGATAGCACAGTGTCCAAGGATGGGCCGGAAGTATATAGAATGGTGTCGTCTGCGTAGAGGTGGATCAGGGAATCGCCCGCAGCAAGAGCAACATCATTGATATATACAGAGAAAAGAGTCGGCCCGAGAATTGAACCCTGTGGCACCCCCATAGAGACTGCCAGAGGACCGGACAGCATGCCCTCCGATTTGACACACTGAACTCTGTCTGCAAGTTGGTGAACCAGGCACGGCAGTCATCAGAAAAACCGATTCTACTGAGTCTGCCGATAAGAATATGGTGATTGACAGAGTCGAAAGCCTTGGCAAGGTCGATGAAGACGGCTGCACAGTACTGTCTTTTATCGATGGCGGTTATGATATCGTTTAGTACCTTGAGCGTGGCTGAGATGCACCTGTGACCGGCTCGGAAACCAGATTGCACAGCGGAGAAGGTACGGTGGGATTCGAGATGGTCAGTGACCTGTTTGTTGACTTGGCTTTCGAAGACCTTAGATAGGCAGGGCAGGATGGAGAGATTGAAAAGGCGAATGATTGCAGCTCACAGCTTTCAGCGCAGGGTCGTTGGAGCAAGCACGGCTCCAGCCAATCCCTGTCAATCACCGCATAGTATTCGGTTCAAAGTCTCGTCCCCTCTGCCATTTCAGAATGAACATGAGAAACATAAAATGGAGATTCACCAGGACTCTGAAGGACAAGGTTCTCGTGTTTAATGAAACGATCACCCTGGGACAGTTCAAGCTGCACTTGGCTGCCCTGTTACCATGCATAACATCTACCCATTCTGATGAGTTCTATTGGAACATATTCTACCTTTGTGAGCCAATGATTGTGAAAGTATAAAAGTCAATGTACCGTCTAACACGGTTCTATCAAGTTTATATGCCTCTAAAAGTTATCCTGGTTTTTATGCTTGAAAAGGTCTACTTGTCAAAAGGAATAAAAAGACAAGTCTTCTGTGTTTCCACAGGGTATAACTTATGGCCCCTAACTTTCTCACTGTGTCAGGCGCTTTAACTCTCTGTCCTGGAGGACATATTAACTTGGTACCCTTAAATAAAGTCCTTTAAATAAAACTGGAGTTAAATAATGAGAGCTGCTCCCGCACTGAAGTCCCCTCGGCTTGAAATGAACTTCTCTCTTTTTATTAATGTCCCCGTATCGCTCATCGCGCTCACTGACCCGCTTCGCCATCCCCTTCCCACTCAACCAGAGAGAGCGCTCCAGCAAGTGGTCGCTCACTGTCCATGTAATTGAGGGCAATTTTCAAATTAAAATCTTAAAAACCTCCTCGATCTCCATGAGGCAGGTAGCGGGAGGGGAGTGGGGAACGGATGTCTTGATCAGGTTCTGTGGGCAGGTATCCCGGGCCGGTGAGGTGGAATGATAAACGAGGGGCATTAATCTCGGTGACAGAGAGAGGAGTTAGCGCCAGCGATAGCATGGCTAACGGCTTTAATTAGCATTTAATCAGACGCCCCGGGGCTGGTGGAGGGGAGAGAAGAAGATCAAACTGTAACAGCTCTCTCAGAAGAGAAAGAAGTACAGTCCCACGGGTGACCAAACCGCTGGGAGCACTGCTCGCTAGCGTATCACGAGTAGGCCTATGATCTCTCCTCTTGTACGGTGGTTTATGGCACAAAGGCTAGAAAAACTCTCTCCTTGTGCCATAAAAGGTCTGGAACTTTTTTCAGGGGGAATCAAATTAAAACAGCCAGAGAACAGGAGGAGGTCCCACTGATGACCAAAACACTATCCAAAACCTTTTTCGATGGTGGTTTAGTGAGCATGCACACTATCTTTTCAGATGGTGTTGTATGGTAACCTTCGGTAGGTTGTTGGTTCAAATCTGGTCTCGAAGGACCATGTAAAAAAAAGGGTCACCTTGCAAACGCTGGCACTTCTTTCGGAGTCCATTGATTGCAAGGTGCCACTCGCTTCCAGGGAGGATACACTGACAAAAGACATGCATCAAGACTCTCCATACTACATATACAACCTCTTTCCGTAGTATCACTGATTTTCCACCGACACTTGTGATAAGATGCAATTAAACATGCATTAGGTACTGTATGTATCCGCAAAATGTTTACAGTATAGTACTAATGGTTCTCTCTCAACTACACAGCAAATTCTCCAGTATTAATTCAACACTGACTGTGTTAAATTTAACACTGTTCCAGTGGCTATACATTTTGTGTTAAATCAACACACCGTTTAGTGTAAAGCCTTATTTGCATATTTCCCAGAGTGCCTTGCCCGTCGAGTGAATCGTAGTTACCACCCATGACTGTATTTGTTAGTGACAGAGACATGTTTGTTGCATTCATTACTTTTCAGCCCCGAACTGACAGGATTTTTATGGGAATTTATTTATGATGGAAATTACAGATCTGTGGGACATGGACATTGACTCTAGGGGGTTTAAATTAGAGCTTATTTTGAGGGCCTAGTTTTACCATAATACAGTGGCCTGAAACTCGTGGTTTTCAGGCCTGTAAATCACATTATGATGGCTTGCAAAGTGATGTGTAATTCCTATTGTAATCTAGCCAGAGTGGGGAAATCCAACATTTGCATTCATAATGAATGTCAAATTGAGAAGACTAAGATATGAAACTGCCTAAACCATCTAAACTGGAACAACCATTTCAGTAATGGGTGAAATAAATCCAAGTAACAGATTGGATTCGTTTAGAAAAATGTATTCTATTTATTTTTGAGTAGCATAACGTTAATGAATCAATGTACATGCAAAAACATAGATATTGAAAACAAACAATTCTAAAAAGCTACCTGCAATAGAGCATGCTGGGAAATATGATCTGCATGGTTTTGGTTTAACTGGTTATTAACACCAACACTGGGGTTCTTTTGCACCAATGAGTTTTAATTTAACACTTGAATCAACACTAGAAATGCTACACTCAAAAATCAACACTAGGTAACACTGGCCAATTTGCTGTATAGACATCAAGTATTAGGGTGATATCTGAAAGTGATTTGACAGATGTTTTAGAGAGTTTGTGTGTGTGTGTTAGAGACATATAGGAAGATGCGCGTGTGTGTGTGTGTGTGTGTGTGTATGTGTGAGAGATTGATGTTGATGGGGAAGAAAAGGGCTTTTGGCACAAGGGGACCGTGTGTGATCATGATTTCATTAGAGGTATACAGTGAGACAGGTCTGTACAAGCTGCTGTACAGTAGGGACCCAAGGGACGTCATTAACACCAGCACTGCACCGGTTTTCTATGCTATGGCCATTCCCTACCCCACACACACACACACACACGCGCACACACACACACCTTGTTCTCTCAACACTTTGGGGAATTGAGATGGTGTGGCAACATTGTCAACAGGATTACAGACTCACAAGCACCAACTGTTTGTCACAAGAAAGTATCCATCACATCACAACAAATGGACAGCTCTAACTTTCCTCTGACTGTTGTAATTGTGAAGTATCTGTGTGTATATCTCCGTGGACAAACGTACCTTATTACTGTACCAACACGTACACAGCTTGTGCTGCTGCGTTGCTGTGCCCACCTCTGTGTGTCTGTGCTTCATTACTGTTCACACACAGACAGTTCCAGTGTTTCTGTGTCAATATTTAATGAGGGATGGGAGTCTAGGGACCCTACGGCTGTCAGGACTGCCTGTAGTCTTGAGGTACCACCTGTTCCCACTCCCTCCCCTAACGTCTCTCACACACACACACACACGATAACTGATAAACCATGTTCTCTCAACACTGTGGGGAATGTAACATACATGTTTGTTACATACAGTGGATTCAGAAACTATTCACACCCTTTGGCTTTTTCCACATTTTGTTGTGTTACAGCCTGAATTTAAAAAAGCTATCAATTTGGATAATGTGTCACCGGTCTACACACAATACCACATAATGTCAAAGTTTTTTTTAATACAAATGAATAAAAAATGAAAAGCTGAAAATGTCTTGAGTCAGTAAGTATTTAACCCCTTTGTTATGGCCACCTTAAATAAGTTTGGGATAAAAAAAAATGCTTAACAAGTCACAATAAATTGCATGGACTCAATAATAGTGGTTAACATGATTTTTTGAATGACTACCTCATCTCTGTAAGGTCCCCCAGTCGAGCAGATTCAATCACAAAGACGAGGGAGGTTTTCCAATGCCTCGCAAAGAAGAGCACCTATTGGTAAGATGGGTACCAATAAAAAAAGCAGACATTGCATATCCCTTCGAGCATGGTGAAGTTATTAATTATACTTTGGATAGTATATCAATACATACAGTCACTACAAAGATACAGGCGTCCTTCCTAACTCAGTTGCCAGAGAGGAAGGAAACCGCTAACCATGAGGCCAATGATGACTTTGAAAAAGTCACAGAGTTTAATTGCCGTGATAGGAGAAAACTAAGGATGGATCGACAACATTGTAGTTACTCCACAATACTAACCTAAATGACAGAGTGAAAAGGAGGAAGCCTGTACAAAATACAAATATTCCAAAACATGCATCCTGTTTGCAATAAGGCAAACAGGTCCTGAACACAAAGCGTTATGTTTGGGGCAAATCCAACAACAGTACCACTCTTCATATTTTCAAGCATGGTGGTGGCTGCATCATGTTATGGGTATGCTTGTCATCAGCAAGGACTAGGGAGTTAAGGATAAAAAGAAACAGAATAGGGTAAAGCACAGGCAAAATCTTAGAGGTGGTTCAGTCAGCTTTCCAACAGACACTGGATGAAAAAAATTCACCATTCAGCCAGACAACCTAAAACACAAGGCGAATTATACACTGGAGTTGCTTACCAAGATGACATTGAATGTTCTTAAATGACCTAGTTACAGTTTTGACTTAAATCAGCTTGAAAAACTGTGGCAAGACTTGAAAATGGCTGTCTAGCAATGACATTGTTGACAGAGGTTGAAAAAAAACGTAAAAAGTAAAATGGGTAAATGTTGTGGAAAGATCTTAGAAACTTACCCAGAATGACTCACAGCTGTAATCGCTGCCAAAAGGTGATTCTAATATGTATTGATTCCGTTTGTAATTATGGGGTATTGTGTGTAGATGGGTGAGAAAAATAATATATTTAATCAATTTTGAATTCAGGCTGTAACACAACAAAATGTCAAAGGGTATGAATACTTTCTGAACACACTGTAAAGGTTTGTGGGATTGGCCTAGGCTCCCCTAAATCCTGATTCACAAACTATGGATGTGAATTAATACTGCTGTATTATTTCACCCAGAGATGATAGTTTAACTCTGCATATTTGTTCTTCTTCTTCTGGTGTGATTGATGTTGCTGCTGATCCAAACTCTCCTGATTGAGCTCAACTCGCTGGTCTGTTTCTATGTCGACCAACACATCTTGTCGAACAGTCTTGTGTCTCAGAAAGAGATGTACTGTAACCATTCACAAAACCAAGAAGGCCAAAATGTACCTTAAAAAAAAAAAAACTTTAATTAAAACAAAACACAAATCAATTGACTCATTAATTAACAAGATTATAAAACAGTGATTTTAGTTACATAAATAAATTGATATTGGTGTATCAAATCTTAATTTCATAAGCATGTATACATGGATCATTGTAATAAATAAAATGGAAAAACAGAAGACTATTTCCTACACGAACAGAACAAAAAGAATAAAACAGCTAGAAAGAAAGAGAAAATCCTTTCATTAGAGGATGAGACACAGGACGACGTTTTTCCACCAAACACACGAGGAAATGCTTTGTTAAAAGCACAGAGTTTACAGAGCCCGTTCAGTTACTAATTAAGGACACTAAAGCTGGGACCAAGGCGGCTTGGTTTTCACTTCTTGGAACACATTTGTTTGGTTGTTAGAACTCCTGTTTGGTTACTTTAAAAAGTGTTAAGACAAGGCAAGAGAAAAGTCTGTTTCTTCTTTCAAAAGAACAAGAGAAAGCGCTTAAAATAAAAATAAAAATTTAAATAAAAAATAAAGAAACAAGGCAAGTTATGAGTACAATTGCAGACCTTATACAGAGAGAGAGAGAGAGAGAGAGAGAGAGAGACGCCGTGTTCAGATGCAAGCAGACAGGAGGAGAACTGTAGTACATTGCAACGGAGCACAATCCCTGTCCTCGAGGGTCACAGTCCTTCTGGTTTTAATGGATCAATCAGTGTCATTGATTGACCAGAGATTTCACACTACTGGGTTAGCCAAAGTTAGAACTCTAAAGTCATGTCTCAACAGCTGATCAATGTTATGAAAAATCTATGCTCGGGTTGCCATATGCCATGTACAGTGTCATTGGAATATTGCACATCAGTCAAATTCATACATTTGTTAATTGTGAAACAATAACATAGTTTCACGGTACTCTAATAAATTGAATAGATACCAATCGAACCGTCGATACCGGCACAATAATCTCAACCAATGTTTTAGTACTGACACTACTCTTGTGAGCCTACAGCAACCCTCCATTAGCCAATTCAGTCTTTCTGGCACGTTCTGTGGTAAACAAAAGTACAGAAAGACTAACAGAAAAAGAGCGAGCTACAGCGGCTTCAAGTATTTCACATTACATAGAATACTCTGTATAATTTAGTTAACATATACTTTTGAATCCTCCATATTCAGACTTATACTATTGTATATATACACACACACAGTACAATAAATGCTCGCTCGTGTCGTGTGACGTTTTTGTTTTCCTGTACTCGTTCTTCGCTCTTCCTTTTTCCTTTTCGTTTTAGAGAAATCCCTGAGAACGTCTGTTGACAGTTGCTGAAGGTTCTACACATAGAAGAGGCCTATTAGAACCCGAATTCTAAATGGTATTCTAATTATTCTATGGTTCCACACGCACAGAAAGCATTGACCCTGGCCCGTTCTGAAGCTACACACAACTATAACCATGATCTGTAGTTAGTTACCCAGTCCGACACATCTTCCAGTAGCCTGGGTCACTAGTCGGAGCCGGTCTTTCTTGTTTTAGCTAACCTGTGTTTGGTTGTCTTGCCACGGCAGCGATGTACTGTAGCATTGAATACAGAAAAATCCAGGTAACCAGGCTAGTCTTCCGAGTACAGAAACAGTCAGGTAACCAGGCTAGTATTCTGATCCACCTGATCTCTAATGGATTTCTTCACTTTCTGAAACACCAATACAGTACATTTAGCAAAGACTGGGTTAAAAGGAAGAAGGCGTGAGACAAATGTCTCCAGCAACAGTTTCTCTTAAGACTTCAACCAAAAAAAAAACGAAGCCACAATTACAAGTTTGATGGTTCTAAGTACATTTTGAGATATATCTGCCATAATACAGCAAAATGCTAGTAAATCACTTTGTTAATACTATATATCCTCATCTCACGGTGCATGTGGCATTACCGTAGTCCTGTACTGCCATCCTCAACCTAACAGATATTCATTATTACCACATCTGAAACAACGAGTCTGTTAAGAGCATTATTCTACAACCTCTCGCATGCCTAATGACCGAGAGAAAACGCAAGTGCCGAGTCAACAGAAATGCTAATGGTGGTTTTCTCAAGGAGCCAAGCTGTGCAGTGCATCCTACGTTCGGTAGCCAATAGCCAAGAGGTGCTGTGTGGTTTTAAAGCCATAGTGTCTCTTTGAGGCTGCCAATGCGTTTTTACACAAGCGCTTTTGCACAAGGGCCTTTAGCCACTTGACCACATATACTCAGTATAAAACCAAAATGAAAAACACAATAAAAAAAAAAAGCTAAAAAAAACACAAAAAAAAAACACAAAAAGCCATTTTCGTTATCCTGTTTTTCCTCTCGCACACACAGAGAAACACTCACAACATTCACAACCTGACACATTTCTTCTTCTGAAAATAGAACACGTCTGTACACATAGCAATGACAGTAACAACGTTCATAACAATAACAGCAAATCACGATAATACCGTGTGGCTCTGTTGAGTATTTTTTCTCTCCTTCTTTCGCTTCGTCTCCCGCTTTACTTGTCCATGTTCAAGCCCAAAAGAAGTTCAAAAAGGCAGACTCGAGTTAATAGAAAAGTACTAGGGACCGACCCTGGTCAGCCAAACCGCTCCCTCACCAGCATCATGAGTTTCTTCTTGCCCTTATAGATCTGTTTGAGGTTGTCTATGAACTGGGTGAACTGGATGTGTCCGTCGTGGGCCATGAGGAACGTCTCCCGGGACTTCCCCAGGAACTCGATGAACTCGCTGTAGTGCCGCGGGCTGATGTGCGTGAGGCGAGAGTGCGTGGTGTTGATATAGGCCCCGATTGTGGCGTCCAGCAGCTGCCTGAGCGGAGCCTTGTCCAGCGACATCAGCTTCCCAGAGTTCCTGCGGCTGTGCAGCGCTGACACCATCCCCGGCGTGGTCAGGGTGCACCGCCGCAAAATGTCGGAAAGCACCGTGGCGCACTTCACGCTCTTCACCACCAGGGGGATGACGGCAGCTAGCTCGTTCTTGCCCAGCGAGTGACTCAGAGCGCAGGCCCACAGCACGTCGTTAATAGCCGGGTGGGTATCCTGGTTGTAGCTGAGGTTAAGATGAGCCATGGCTAACGTGGCTAGCTTGTACGCCCTCATAGGGTACCCTCTGTGCTCCATGTACCTAGCTATCGTAAACAGCTGCGTGTAGCTCATCCCCGCGACGGCCGCGTCCAGGACGATCTGGTAGGCCGTCTCGAAGGCGATGTGGTCCTTCTCGCAGAGGGTGAGAGCGGAGAGGGCACAGTTCTGGGGATCCTTCATGGCACACTGCAGGGCCAGGGTCCGGGCGGAGGAGGCCAGGTTCTCCTGCTGGTGACAGTCCAGGCGCAGGCGGACAATGGTGGTGTTGGACATGACGGTGGTGGCCACGATGCTGGTGGCCTCAGTCGGGGTGAAGAGGGTGAACCAACTCTGCATGATGCTGTCCAACGCATACACACCTGGGAGACACACACACACACACACACACACACAAAAGAGGGAGAAGTCAGGGGATTAGCAGAGTAATTTGAATAACAAGACAATCCATTTTCAAGCCTCATCCTGTCCACTAACTAAATATGTACTATATTATAGAAAGTCAAAAGGGAAAACGTTGTACACGTACCTACTTCGGTTGCACAGGTAACTAACCACCGTACCATTTCCCTCCTCCTCCAGTTCAGCGTAGACAGGGTTATCCTCATCACCTGATGAACGAGAGACGGTTAGGGATGGCAAAGAGGTGTGTGTGTGTGTGTGTGTGTGTAACTGTATGCCTGTGTTTGTGTACCTGTAGCCCAAGCTCCAGTGAAACTTTGAGCAGAGTAATGTCTGGCAGGCTGTCCATCAATGTTGCGATCTTAAAGGCATCCTGGGCCAGTTTAAAGATGTGAGACGAGGAGTGGATGTTTTTCTGGATTGACTCTAGCACCGTCTCCAGCTTACAACTATCACCTGGGACAACAGGGACAACACACATACAGTACAATGACAAAGGAACCCAAATGTGTGTGTGTGTGTTTACGCACGTGTGTGTGGTTACGTAAGTGTGTGTGTGTGTGTTTACCTTTGGCTGCGGTCAGCATGGTGGAAGCCAGTTCACACTGCTGGGACTCTATGTGGGAGAGTGTGAACCAGCGAGGGTAGCGGTTGGGGACCACAGACACCATGTGATGGGGTCGCGACAGGTCACCTGACGAGGCTGTGGACTCCAACACAGGCAACCTGAGGAGCACAGAAAAACCATAGGATCACACACAGACGCACACGAACACACACAGGCGCGTGCACAAAGTGCAATCAGCGACGCACCTCCAGCAAGGTTTTGACAGTGTTCTGGAGTGCATTATGGTTGTTGGCTTATTACTGAAATGTACTTCCAACCTAGTCCTTAATTACAGAACTGAATCAACTGCAGCAGAATGACTATTTTCTTGCTGTTAATGAAAACATGGGCTTGGAACACCTGCTAATGTATAAACAGGCCCTATAGGACAGAATGACAGCACACAGAAACACACGGTAGTCTTCATGTCTGCTACTGTGGGCAGCTCATCTCTAATTCAACCCTATTCTTCCAGCCCAGTTTCAAAGGTCTCGCTGCCTTTGAAAGAGAAGAGAACCTGGGCAGATCAACCAATCACAAAGCTAATTGAGTCCGTGGGGAAATTAGGGGATTCACCTTCCAGGCCTCTACGGCTGGACACACATCAAACACATCCTTACACACATCAGCGCATGTACACACGCACGCGGGTGCACGGCCACTCACACGCGTACGCACTTCAGAGAAAAGGGCCAGAGATACCATTGCCACGTGAGCACCAACAAAATCTGTATTTAAACATCTTGATCTGAAGCCTGTCGGGCCTAGACAAGGTAATAGGGGCCGGTCTGGCCAACAGTCTTGCTAGATAAAAGGTGGGAAAAAAGCAAGGTGAGAGCTGTGTGAGTGTGAACACAGACTCTGTGTGAAACGGAAGACGTGCTGATGCCATAGCAACAAGGGGTTCATTCCAAACACATCTAAAGAGCTGCTAAAAGCTCCACCACACCGGGGGCTTCTGGACCATTTATGGGGTGGAACGAAAGCAACAACAACAAAAAAGTATTCCCTAAATATGGGGCCTTCGTCAACATTCCTGTCTTTGTGTGACTTACCCGAAAACCACTGGTCGGGGTTGGTTGCGGAACTTCGATAAGCCAAAGCTTGGAAAATAGTCCATGTTTTAGTGAAAATCATACATTTTATTCTAACGCTGCATCTTCTATTCCACCTCAAAAACAAAACCATTGCTGGGGCTAGTATTCTCCTGCTCGTTCTCTTTCTCTCCTACTCAAACAGCCTACTACAGGTATATATATACAGTGGGGCAAAAAAGTATTTAGTCAGCCACCAATTGTGCAAGTTCTCCCACTTAAAAAGATGAGAGAGGCCTGTAATTTTTATCATAGGTACACTTCAACTATGACAGACAAAAATGAGAAAAGAAAATCCATAAAATCACATTGTAGGATTTTTTATGAATTTATTTGCAAATTATGGTGGAAAATAAGTATTTGGTCACCTACAAACAAGCAAGATTTCTGGCTCTCACAGACCTGTAACTTATTCTTTAAGAGGCTCCTCTGTCCTCCACTCATTACCTGTATTAATGGCACCTGTTTGAACTTGTTATCAGTATAAAAGACACCTGTCCACAACCTCAAACAGCCACACTCCAAACTCCACAATGGCCAAGACCAAAGAGCTGTCAAAGGACACCAGAAACAAAATTGTAGACCTGTACCAGGCTGGGAAGACTGAATCTGCAATAGGTAAGCAGCTTGGTTTGAAGAAATCAACTGTGGGAGCAATTATTAGGAAATGGAAGACATACAATGTCCACTGATAATCTCCCTCGATCTGGGGCTCCACGCAAGATCTCACCCCGTGGGGTCAAAATTATCACAAGAACGGTGAGCAAAAATCCCAGAACCACACGGGGGGACCTAGTGAATGACCTGCAGAGAGCTGGGACCAAAGTAACAAAGCCTACCATCAGCAAGGGCATTTATAAAAATTTAAAAAACAAATTTTTATTTTCAATGACGGCCTAGGAACAGTGGGTTAACTGCCTGTTCAGGGGCAGAACGACAGATTTGTAACTTGTCAGCTCAGGGGTTTGAACTTGCAACCTTCCGGTTACTAGTCCAACGCTCTAACCACTAGGCTACCCTGCCGCCCCATTGAAGATGAAACGTGGCTGGGTCTTTCAGCATGACAATGATCCCAAACACACTGCCCGGGCAACGAAGGAGTGGCTTCGTAAGAAGCATTTCAAGGTCCTGGAGTGGCCTAGCCAGTCTCCAGATCTCAACCCCATAGAAAATCTTTGGAGGGAGTTGAAAGTCCGTGTTGCCCAGCAACAGCCCCAAAACATCACTGCTCTAGAGGAGATTTGCATGGAGGAATGGGCCAAAATACCAGCAACAGTGTGTGAAAACCTTGTGAAGACTTACAGAAAACGTTTGACCTCTGTCATTGACAACAGTATTGAGATAAACTTTTGTTATTGACCAAATACTTATTTTCCACCATAATTTGCAAATAAATTCATAAAGAATCCTACAATGTGATTTTCTGGATTTTTTTTCTCATTTTGTCTGTCATAGTTGAAGTGTACCTATGATGAAAATTACAGGCCTCTCTCATCTTTTTAAGTGGAAGAACTTGCACAATTGGTGGCTGACTAAATACTTTTCTGCCCCACTGTATATATGTGCGCTGCACAAGCTAGGCTATACATCAACCATAAACATTATGATCTTACCATATCAATGACACTGTAAAACACTCAATGCCGTGCTTACAGCCAATACTCAAAACAGCAGCGTAAAAGTCCCATTTTTACAATGACATGTGTATCCATTTAACAGTAACACACCCTTCAATCCCAAGCCACTGATGAGGACAGCTACGGTGTCCGATTGGTCCTGTGGCACTATAGTGCCGTGTAAAAAGGCAGAACGGGATGCTTTTAGTACTTTTCACACCAGGGGTGTTCAAGAGCGAGGGTGCCAGGGGCCTCAGGGCAAGGGGCTCTGAAATTGTGCACGAATGTTGCATTTTAAACGCCTGTTATATTAAATGAAGTGTCCTTTAATATGGACCACATGAAAAATGTCAAATCTTTATTTTTCATTTTTATAATGAATGAAGACTTGCTAAACTGCCAAAACTGCATTTTGACATGTCCCTCTGTGCGTCCTCGGTGACCTCTAGGAAGTTTAACCCACTTTACTCCAACATTGATCCAAGTTTTCACCATCATTGTAAAGTCCTAGTTACTTTTGTTGCTTTGACAATGTCATTTCTGAAGATGATTATTTATTTAATGTGATTCCATGGACCCCAGGAAGAGTAGCTGCAGCTTTTAAAAATGACCCTGTTACGTGAACTGAATTCTCATTTTAATTATGGTGAAACCATAACTTTTGAAATATATATAAAAAAATAAATATTAAGTATCTAAATAGTCAAATAATAGTTTAAAAAGTAGGTGAGCTGGTTCTACTATTTATGACAGTTTTCCAGTGTTTTGTGGTGGTGCGGTCAAGTGCAAGTATTGGTGAAATGACAGAACTCAGGAAGGTTGAAAACCGGGCGGGCTGCTACGTTCTGGATAAGTTGCAGGCACTTCCTATAGTCATTTGTTTTTATTTAACCTCTTGAAATGGGAAAACGTGTTTTTTTATTAAGTTGAATGGGTGCTCTTTATGACAGAATGTTAACATTTGCTAAACAAGTTACCCTACTTACTCACACTACTCAAAAAGGCACCTATAAATTGGTGGAACGACCCATAGATGGATGTGAAAGAGAGCAACTATCCAGTTCCTTCACAGTCTGGTCCTGGTTTCTGGTGAACATCAGTGAGACTACTGAACTCTCTACCTCCTGGTCTTCACCCTCAGACAAAGTAAACACTTCACAAACGTCTATTCACTTCCCCAACCGATCGCATCCCGGCTTCCACTGGAAGACTTCGACTCAAGATCTCTTCTTCATACAAAACGCTCCCGAGGGGCCCGCGAAGACGAGTCGGGGCTCCACGGTAGAGACATTAGAAGATTTTGATGGACATGCGTCTTCATCAATCTTAAACTCCGGAAGCGTTAACAATACGAGGGTATTATCATGTCTTTCTAGATAATTTTCCATCTGCCCTGCACTAGTGAAATCAGCTGGGTGTGCCTTTTGTACAATCCTTGAGCTGAAGATCAATTCCTCCTTAGCGTTAAGCAGAGGTGTGAATAAGGAGAGGCTGTCTGAGTCTATGATAGTGTTGTAATGGGCCATTAAAAGCCAGTCCTTTTACCTAGCACTATATTTAACCAGCAGCACCTTTCCCATGAGGGTGGGAAAGCATACACTGCTATCATATTACGCCGGCACCACGCTACATTGCACACATTCATTACGTGCTGAGCAGACAGACAACCAGGACCCCGGAGCAGCTAGAAGTAGTGGCCACATTATTCTACCTAACCCCCTTCCACAGGGCTGGGTGGGGAGAGAAGTGGACTGGGGAGGCCTGGAGCCCTGTGGAAATGCTGTGGTGCATTTTCATTACACTCCGGCTTGCATCTTTCCGTACGCGACGTAGCTCCTACTCGTTCACAGTCATTTAGCATCACCACATTGTTAGCATTGTGAAATGGTAGAGAGATGTTAGCGTTAGCCACGTAGTTGTCCTGTCCCTGTAGGCCAGGCGTGTGCGAGCCTGCTCATTACACACACTAATTAAACTCTCATTAACATCATTAATATTCACTGATCCAGGTCCCCCTGCGAACATCAAAACAGAGCCGCCCCATCTGCATAACACACGCGCATGCAAAACACAAACGCAACACAAATAATGATAAGGTGAGAGACTCACCGCATGGCTCTCAGTGCAATCTTGTACGCCAGTTCAGCGTCATGAGGTAGGAGAGAGGTGAAGAGATAGCGGGTGAAGGTATGCATGGGAACACTCTCTCTGTGGACAATCTCTCCCAGGCCACTGTACGGCCCACCTGGAGACACACGGAGGGAGGAAGAACATGTTAACCCACAGACCAGTGCGAAGAGAGGGGGGTGAAACAGTTTGGAACAAATTAAAAGAACATTGAAATATCAGATGCAAAAATAGAAAATACATTTAATTATATTTTGGTCTGTGGTGCCGTATAAAAGGAGAATGTGTGAGTACAGCATACTTATAAGTGTGTGTGTGTGTGTGTGTACTATTGCGTGGCTAGACAGTGGCTATGATAGTTTCCTCCTCCCAGTCTCAGTCCAGAGGAGAAAAGGCCACGCAGCACAAAGCGGTCACCATGACGTGGTGAATGCCATATGGCCAGATGTGCAGACTATGCTTCCCTCCCCTCATCTCCACTGGGTTATTCTAGACTGAACAGCCCCTCCCCACCCCCCGACCACAAGCCCCATTACACCCCCCCAACCACAGACCACGAGCCCCATTACAGTCTCCAGCAGTCTTAGGCCTTAGAGCCTGGGACTCAATTACCAACCAGCCCAGAGGTGGGTGGTCATCCTGGGCAGAGGCAGGGGTTAGGGTGGGACTGGAAGTTTGAGGGCTAGGTCTACCATCTCTCCCACTCCCATAACCAAACCACAGCAGTCACATTCTGTCCCAGTACAAGATGTCAGTACAGTGTGTGTGTGTGTGTGTGTGTGTGTGTGTGTGTGGCTGCCGACACATCGCTAGTTTTACTGTGAGGCTTATTTTGGTCTGGCTTAAGGCGGTTCTAGTTATATTTACCCCACTGAATGAAAGATAATAAGATAATAAATATTGAGATGGAGGAGTGAAATGTGCTTCAGCATAGAGCCTCAATGCTTGGAGAGAGAGAAGGAGAGCGGGAAGGAGAGACCAAAAGCTCGCTCTCGTTTTACCTCACACAGCTACAGCTCAGCCATGGAAACATACACTCCACACATTCATAACAACCGTATGGAAAATTATTTGACACTTTATCCGATAACCAAAATAAAGGACACTGTGTGTGTGTGTCCTCACTTTCTAACAGGAAGACTGCTTGTTTGCGGAAGATCTTGACCAGCGTGTCATCCAGCTCCACTTCCTGCAGCTTGGCCAATAGCTGCTCTTCGTTGCGACACACCTTCTCCTGGGCATACAGCCCATCAGGCATGACCCTCTGCTGGCCTAAGCCAATCAGAGCAGTCTCTACAGCCAGCGCCCCGTATGATTCGCCCTCGCCTAGCAACCTCTGCACTGGCAACCGCTGCAGCTCCGCACGACTCACCACACTGGAACAATCTAAGTGAGAGAGAGAGAGAGAGAGAGAGAGACACAAAGGGTCAGTACCTAGTAGTCAGTTTTTCAGTGTTCTGAGGTTTGGAGCCTCCCTCCTAGTCCACAACACCGAGGGTCAGTCTGTCCCAAACAGCACCCTACAGACTGCACATTTGACCACGTCCCAGGTCAAAGTATTTGGGACGGGCCCAAGACCTCCAGCTAGTACTTTTCCATATCACCGGGCCAGCGTAGGAGAGGAAAGACAGAGGGATAAGAAAAGGGGAATGTGAGGGAAGGGTTGAGAGAGGGACCATCTGAGTGAGGAAAAAAAAGAAGAGTAGAATCAAAGATGGAGACAAAGAAGACTAGATTGATTATTATTTTTAGTACCTGAGAGGTCAAGGCAGGTGTTGGCCCCCTCCTCTGCCCCCCGTCCCGTCTCAGTGAGGGTGCTGAACAGGGTTCCGATGGGATCCAGGGGGTGACCCACCCAGCCTTCCATGTTGGTTATGGAGGTGATGGCTTTATGGAGCAGCTCTGTCACAGACAGGATGCAACACATGTCAACTACAGGGCACATACAGTGAGGGGAAAACAGTATTTGATCCCCTGCTGATTCTGTACGTTTGCCCACTGACAAAGAAATGATCAGTCTATCATTTTAATGGTAGGTTTATTTGAACAGTGAGAGACAGAATAACAACAACAAAATCCAGAAAAACGCATGTCAAAAATGTTATAAATTGATTTGCATTTTAATGAGGGAAATAAGTATTTGACCCCCTCTCAATCAGAAAGATTTCTGGCTCCCAGGTGTCTTTTATGCAGGTAACGAGCTGAGATTAGGAGAACACTCTTAAAGGGAGTGCTCCTAATCTCAGTTTGTTACCTGTATAAAAGACACCTGTCCACAGAAGCAATCAATCAATCTGATTCCAAACTCTCCACCATGGCCAAGACCAAAGAGCTCTCCAAGGATGTCGGGGACAAGATTGTAGACCTACACAAGGCTGGAATGGGCTACAATACCATCGCCAAGCAGCTTGGTGAGAAGGTGACAACAGTTGGTGCGATAATTTGCAAATGGAAGAAACAAAAGAACTGTCAATCTCCCTCGGCCTGGGGCCCCATGCAAGATCTCACCTCGTGGAGTTGCAATGATCATGAGAACGGTGAGGAATCTAGGGGGAGGATCTTGTCAATGATCTCAAGGCAGCTGGGACCATAGTCACCAAGAAAACAATTGGTAACACACTATGCCGTGAAGGACTGAAATCCTGCAGCGCCCGCAAGGCAAGGCCCAAGAAAGCACATATACATGCCCGTCTGAAGTTTGCCAATTAACATCTGAATGATTCAGAGGACAACTGGGTGAAAGTGTTGTGGTCAGCTGAGACCAAAATGGAGCTCTTTGGCATCAACTCAACTCGCCATGTTTGGAGGAGGAGGAATGCTGCCTATGACCCCAAGAACACCATCCCCACCGTCAAACATGGAGGTGTAAACATTATGCTTTGGGGGTGTTTTTCTGCTAAGGGGACAGGACAACTTCACTGCATCAAAGGGACGATGGATGGGGCCATGTACCGTCAAATCCTGGGTGAGAACCTGCTTCTCTCAGCCAGGGTATTGAAAATGGGTCGTGGATGGGTATTCCAGCATGACAATGACCCAAAACATACAGCCAAGGCAACAAAGGAGTGGCTCAAGAAGAAGCACATTAAGGTCCTGGAGTGGCCTAGCCAGTCTCCAGACCTTAATCCCATAGAGAATCTGTGGAGGGAGCTAAAGGTTTGAGTTGCCAAACGTCAGCCTCGAAACCAAGTCATTAACTTGGAGAAGTTCTGCAAAGAGGAGTGGGACAAAATCCCTCCTGAGATGCGTGCAAACCTGGTGGCCAACTACATGAAACGTCTGACCTCTGATTGCCACCAAGTACTAAGTCATGTTTTGAAGAGGGGTTAAATACTTATTTCCCTCATTAAAATGCAAATCAATTTATAACATTTTTGACATGCGTTTTTCTGGAATTTTTTGTTGTTATTCTGTCTTTCACTGTTCAAATAAACCTACCATCAAAATTATAGGCTGAACATTTCTTTGTCAGTGGGCAAATGTACAAAATCAGCAGGGCAAATACTTTTTTCCCTCACTGTAGTAACATAGTGTCAACCCTATTGACACTACTATTTTAGTATGTAACAGAGCTTTATATCTGCACTATGAGGCTTTATAAGAGTCCATTGAGGCTTTACAGCAGTCCTATGTCATCTAGTAAGTGCAGTCTGACCTTTCTTATGTCGGCGGAAGTGGTCCAGTTGTCTCTGCTGCTGCCGTCGTAGTGTGTTTACCACGGCAATGGCCAATCGAAGTGCTTCGCGGGGGTAACCATGGGAACGCAGGGCGTCCACCCGAGCACAAGCCGTCGGGACGTGTTCTGAGAGACACAGAGAGATGAACTAATGTTGTCTTTATCCCTTTCTATAAGGCTTTTGGCAAAATGTGACCACTTGACATAAGACGACACACAGTCCTCCGTTTCCCCTTTACATACACAAAAAAAATAAACATACTCACAGTTCTCTGTTTCCCCTTTACACACACACACACACACACACACCAATCATCACGATACACACGAAAGATAAACACACTCTCAAACACACACACACTCACCGTGCCACATGGGCCATCCACGTGTGTCGAAGAGCGAGCCGTCCTGGTTGTCGTGGTAACAGTAGTTGGCATAGAGGTCGCTGGCAATGATGTGCTGCAGGTGACGATCCTGCCAGTGGAGGTCACACGCCTCGATTGCCCGTGTGAACACCGTCCTGTGGGGACGTGACTCTGACAGGATGGAGGGGGAGAGAGACTTGCATTAGACAGAGAAGAGAGAAGGGAGGAGGGATAGAGGGATGAAGTGGGAGAGGGTACTGGAGGGAGGGAGGGAGAGTTCAAACGTTAGCTGCAGGCTAACAAAAGAGAGAGATGGAGCGTGGGAGAACGAGAAGACAAGAAAGACAGATATACACAGAGAGAAAGAAAGATGGAGGGTTGATGTGGAGAAAGAAAGAGTCCCGTCTCTCACCTTGGTTGCCATGGGCACCCTGAGGCAGGGAGTGGGTGAGGTTGGGCAGATCGTTGCCATGGTTACCATCCTCCCAGGGGCACACGTCCACGCTGTTCCACCTCCTCAGCTCTCTGAGCCACGAGCACTTCTGCTCGGTCTTACAGTGGGGGTTCAACACGATACACATCCACAGGGCACCTGCACACACAAACCACACGTGCACGCGCACGCACACACAGGTTAGGTCTTATCCTACCCAAGGTCATGTTTGACTTCAGGCTAAAATCAGGAGAGTAGTCTGAAGGTGGTAAACCCACAGAACCAAACTAAACTGCAGGTAAAACAGATCTCGTCAATCTTTTGTTTTGGACCCACATTCTTTGGTCTATTGTCGTTGTTGTTATTTAGAGATGGGATTGAAAGTTTATCCAACTTTTCAAAGAAATCTAAAGTTCAGATATTCCATAAACCCCCCCCCAAAAACGTAAGGGAGTTGCATACTTTGTAGTTGTAGATAGTCTTGCGCTGACGCACAAACTTTCCTTGTCGACAAACTCTTTGAAAAGCGGGAACTGTATTTGTCCTTCACGCACTGTCACAGACACACACTGCATACATCAATACCAGGTAAACAGAAACAAACTAAAAGACTAAAAGTGAAGAAGTCTCCATGGATATCATAACACATTCAGGAAGATGTAGGACGATAGTGTCACAAAGACAATCCAAAAACACATCAGCTAACGCGCGCACACACACACACACACACACACAGCTATTACAACTATGATGTGGCCATAAAGGGGGGTGAAAATGTTCAGAAAGGCAGAGAGAGAGAGAGAGAGCAACAAGGACAGATGGTCAGAAAAAAAGAAAAAGGGGTGGTTCGCCAACAGAGATGAAGTAGAGGAGAAATGAAGGAAGGATGGCTGTGTCTGGATGAGAGGAGAGAAGTAGCGGCCCTGAGGAGGACTAAAAGACAAAAGTGGAAAGCAGCCGAGGCGAGAAGCAGCATTTGCCACATATCAAGCAGTCAGAAAAGGACTCCGAGAGTCTGGACGTCAACGCATTGTTACACTTCTAAAAATACAAATAAAAGCAGAAAACTGTCTGTCTGGGAAATAATAAATGTGAGAATACAGAAATGAAAATAGGAGGTTGACATCCAGCGACGTTTTTGTCCCCATTTGCACATTAGCAGGAGAGAACAACTAACATAAAGGCTGCATAACCCAAAAACCTCAATCAGTGTGTGTGTGTGTGTGTGTGTACAAGTAATCTGTACTGAAGGCCACAGTGGACATGTGAGTGCTTCCTATCTTAAAGTCGATATATAAATAATTAAGCAGAGATAAAGGGAGTATGGTATGGTGATTGCATGTGTAGAAGATGGCAGCAGAGTTGAATGATAAATACAACAGTATGTAAGGTTGCCATTTGTGTTGTCTGTATCAGTAAATATGTACAGTACATAAAGAAGCCTACTGCATGTGTGTATATATATATATATATATATATATATATATATATATATATATATATATATATATATATATATACACACACACACACACACATATATATATATATATATATGCTCACCTAGTTCGTCCCAGAGCTGTCTGTACTTGTCGTTCATGGTGGTGCCCTGCTGTCTCCACAGTGCCAGGCGAGGGTCGGCCATAAACTGTTCTGTGATCAGTGTTAACATCCGTGCTCCGTTGGAGTCACGCATACGCAGCATCTCCCTCACCTATGGGACAGGGAGGAAAGCATCAGTGTGTGTGTATAGAGCTTAATGCAGGCAGATGTTAAAACTAGGGGCGGAGGTTCTAGGCTAAATACTTCACATTAGCGCTAGGCTACATATTTCACTTTAGCGCTAGGCTACATATTTCACTTTAGCGCTAGGCTACATATTTCACTTTAGCGCTAGGCTACATATTTCACATTAGCGCTAGGCTACATATTTCACATTAGCGGTAGGCTACATATTTCACATTAGCGCTAGGCTACATATTTCACTTTAGCGCTAGGCTACATATTTCACTTTAGCGCTAGGCTACATATTTCACTTTAGCGCTAGGCTACATATTTCACTTTAGCGCTAGGCTACATATTTCACTTTAGCGCTAGGCTACATATTTCACTTTAGCGCTAGGCTACATATTTCACTTTAGCGCTAGGCTACATATTTCACTTTAGCGCTAGGCTACATATTTCACTTTAGCGCTAGGCTACATATTTCACTTTAGCGCTAGGCTACATATTTCACTTTAGCGCTAGGCTACATATTTCACTTCAGCGCTAGGCTACATATTTCACATTAGCGCTAGGCTACATATTTCACATTAGCGCTAGGCTACAGATTTCACTTTAGCGCTAGGCTACATATTTCACATTAGCGCTAGGCTTTAGGTTGTGTCCCTAACGGCACACTTTTCCCTATGTATTGCACTACTTCTGCCGAAAGTCCATACCCTATTCTATAAGAACTACTTTTGACCAGTCTCCAGGTGGGCCATTATCAAATAGTGCACAACATAGGTGACAGGGTGTCATTTGGGACACAGAGTATATATTTTAAATTAGGCTAAATCTACACTAGAAGAGCATATGATATTGCTGAGGTTGGCACACCAGCCAGACTAACACTCATCTGGTGTAGAGACAGGTATACATCAAGGGCTAAAAGCAACATCAACAATTGTACTGTTTAATGTATGTGCCAACTGCCATGCTAATGGCTCTTTAGACTAACAGAGCCACTAACAGTGGCTTTGAACTGTGTGTGTGGTGTGTTACCTTGCTAAACAGGAGGTTTAGTTGTTTCCCAGAGCCATGGTATCCTCCCTGTGACAGGAAGAGTTTCACCTGCTCCTGGACCTGCTCCTCATCCAAGTGCCAACAGTTCTCATCATCCACACTGGCCCCTGCAGTGGGGTCCGGGGCCCCTACACACACAGAGACAGAGGTTTAGCTACCCACACATTTCTCATTATCCACATGGGCCCCTGGGATCCGAGGCCCCTACACATGCAGGCACACAAACACACAATGAGACATCCTACAGTTGATTTGTTTAATAAAGAACTCTAATCTAATTTAAGGTAACTTGTGGAGCTGTAGAAACCTTTCACCCTTTAACTTAACCATATCTCTAAGGTAAATAAAGGCCAGGTCTTTAGTGTTGTTTAGAGGTGGACAGAGCTTTAGTTTACAGGCAGGATCAGACTAATGAGCAGCATTGATCTGCCCAGCCTTTACCTTTAGCCCTGAGTCAATGTCCTCAGTGGGGCCTACACACTCACCGTGGACCTGGTTGATCTCAGAGTTGGTTGACAGGATCTCATCTGCCAGTTTCTGTGCGGTGGGCAACACCTCTGTATGATGCACTGATATCAGGTACTGGACAAACTTCTGCAGCTGATCTCTGCTCATCTGGAACAGCGTCTCTGAGATGGGCAGGTGCAGTTTGACCTGCTCGGGCTTCCGTACGCGGTACAGGGCCAGCGCTACCACGTGGGCGCAGTAGAATATGTCCTTGTTGCCGCAGCTACAGGTCACCGCGGTGATCTTACAGCGGTCGAAGCTGACGCTCACGCTGCAGACCATCTCAGGCTGAGAGGACGTGGCCGTGTCTGTTACCGTACCACTCAGATGGAACCCTGGGAAGGAGGAAGAGAGAAGAAGAAAAAACAATGCGTTTCAACAAGCCTTTATTGTGCATCCACTATAAAAAAAAAAAGAGGAGAGGTGAAAGAAAGGGGGGTGAGCGATAGGATATAAAAGAGGAGGATATAAAAGAGGAGAGGGGGAAAGAAAGACAGGGCTATGAACTTCAAGCCCATTATGATTGGGACGTCATGCAGGACTTAGGACACAGAAGCCCAAACCTGTCTAAAACAACACAAAAACATCAGGGAGATGTTAACTAAATCAAGCAATTGACATTTTATTGAATTAAAAATGACAAAGCTATGTCCTCTCAATAAAAGGCATGTCATGGGTAAGGATCACGTAAACCTTCCTAAACCTTATGAAAAGGGGTGCAAAGATATTCCATATTCTCCGAACATAAAAGCATGGCCACATTGAGTACAGATAGACGTCCTGTGGAAGGTTGGGTCAACAACGATAGCAGCACAGATAGAGAGAGTGAGAGATGCAAAGTATGTGTGTGTATCAATAATGGAGCCCGCTCATTTGAATAGTGTTTGATCTCCTCCTGAGCGCTGCGTTTCCAGAGGCGGAGGAGAGGGGGGGGGTCATTATTCCACTATGAATATGCATGAGGAGGGCAGGGCTGCTAGCGCTGGTATTAAAACACACACTGATGAGCATATGAAAGAGACGCAGCCAGCGTGAGATCATGCATTTATTAATATTGGGGAGGGGCCAGGGGGACAAGAGTGGTATGATTTAATTTATGTGCTTCATAGAGAGCGCGAGTGAGATAAAAACATATTGGGGCCAAGTGGAGACATACATGCATAAATACGCTTATCAAAAGGGATGTGGCTTGCTGTGATATCAGCAGTGTAATAACAGGGATATCAAAGCTGCTGCCGCTACTCAACATGGGGCTGTGCATTACCAGAGGGAGGCTTGAATCCCATACAAGATGAGACCGCAACGAAAGTGGTCGCAACCCGAAGCCTACCCCCATGCTAAAATAAACCCTTTATGAAGAATGAACGGCAAAAATGGGGGAGCAGGTAGAGGTAGACATCTAACAACCCTGCTGATCCTCAACACTGGGGCCCCACAAGGGTGTGTTCTGAGCCCTCTCCTGTACTCTCTGTTCACCCATGACTGTGTGGCCATGCACGCCTCCAACTCAATCATCAAGTTTGCAGACGACACTACAGTGGTAGGCTTGATTACCAACAACGACGAGACGGCCTACAGGGAGGAGGTGAGGGCCCTCGGAGTGTGGTGTCAGGAAAATAACCTCACACTCAACGTCAACAAAACAAAGCTGGACTTCAGGAAACAGCAGAGGGAGCACCCCCCTATCCACATCGATGGGACAGTAGTGGAGAGGGTAGTAAGTTTTATGTTCCTCGGCGTACACATCACAGACAAACTGAATTGGTCCACCCACACAGACAGCATGGTGAAGAAGGTGCAGCAGCGCCTCTTCAACCTCAGGAGGCTGAAGAAATGTGGCTTGTCATCAAAAACAAACTTTTACAGATGCACAATCGAGAGCATCCTGTCGGGCTGTATCACCGCCTGGTACGGCAACTGCTCCGCCCACAACCGTAAGGCTCTCCAGAGGGTAGTGAGGTCTGCACAACGCATCACCGGGGGGCAAACTACCTGCCCTCAGGACACCTACACCACCCGATGTCACAGGAAGGCCATAAAGATCATCAAGGACAACAACCACCTGAGCCACTGCCCGTTCACCCCACTATCATCCAGAAGGCGAGGTCAGTACAGGTGCATCAAAGCAGGGACCGAGAGGCTGAAAAACAGCTTCTATCTCAAGGCCATCAGACTGTTAAACAGCCACCACTAACATTGAGTGGCTGTTGCTAACATACTGACTCAACTCCAGCCACTTTAATAATGTAAAAAGTTATGAAAAATGTATCACTAGCCACTTTAAACAATGACACTTCATATAATGTTTACATACCCTACATTACACATTTCATATGTATATACTGTACTCTATACCATCTACTGCATCTTGCCATCTTGATGTAATACATGCATCACTAGCCACTTTAAACAATGCCACTTTTATATGTTTACATACCCTACATTACTCATCTCATATGTATATACTGTACTCGATACCATCTACTGCATCTTGCCTATGCCGTTCTGTACCATCATTCATTCATATATATTTATGTACATATTCTTCATTCCTTTACACTTGTGTGTGTATAAGGTACTGTTGTGAAATTGTTAGGTTAGATTACTCGTTGGTTATTACTGCATTGTCGGAACTAGAAGCACAAGCATTTCGCTACACTCACATTAAAATCTGCTAACCATGTGTATGTGACAAATAAAATTGGATTTGATTTGAACCGGTGAGACTCCATGCTGTTTGTTTGATCCCCACGGCCTTTGGATAGAAGGATTTGGGCCTAAGCAGCGTCTCAGAGCAATAATGCTACTCTTAAAAACAGTGTGTGTGTGCGCGAGCGTCTCAGAAACCGGTTCAGCGTGTGCTCTCCAACCTTTCACAAGCAAGTCCCAGTTCAAAGAGCGGAATAACAAGGACATCAGAAACATGTGCGGTTCATAAAGAGAACTCGGGCAGCTCTGATACACGCCTGTAGAAAAACTAACACCTACCTATCACTTATTGGTTTTAGCTGAACAGAAACATACACCATACAATGACGAATAGTGATAAAAGGAATCCAATGGAAACGTCAAACAAAAGTTTGATAAAACCTATGGCAAACTCTTAAAAGCAGAGTCCAGATAGATTCCATAACACAAGAAACACCAAAGCCGATCACATTTTAAGACTGCTGCCATGGCTCTTTATTGGGTGCTCCCTCCCTCTCTTACACACACACAAAACATGAAAACACACAAAAAACACACACACACACCTTTCTCTCCCTCTTCTTCCCCCGACTGCTGGTTGGTATGAGGCCTTCAGTATCTCATGTGCTAGCTATTAGACTGTGTTCCCGTCACCTGCAGCTGCAGAGTGCAGCTTAGGGCTGTTGCTGTGTGTTGGAAAGGCCAGGGCGGACTTTCAAAGGAACCGTGGCGGACATTTTTAGAACAAGGCCTCTGTGAGGTTGCCCTAGAAACCCCTCATGACCGGTCTGGTGAAATCACACTTGGCTTCAAGCACACCCTGAGTGTGTGTGTGTGTGTGTGTGTGAGAGAGAGAGCGAGTGAGTGAAGAGTGAAAGCGGGAGGAGTGTATGCAAGCAGTAGAGAGTGAGTGTATGTGTAAACCCACAGGGCCTCCGGACCACCCATACACTTGGGGCCCCACATCAAAGCACTAGCCTAGATACTCTCTCTCTCTCTCTCTCTCTCCAGATTTTGAAACCGTATGAGTGGTGATAAGCCAGCAAGCTCTCTCGACCAGCTACAAGCCCTCCCTCCTCTCATTCAACGACATGGGGCCCCCAAAATACCAAAACCCTGATCTTATTTCAGGGAGAAGGAGAGGCCAAAGCCCCTCCAGAATTAACCCACTCCGACCCACAGGAGGAAGAATGTAGGCTTTATATAGGATTTGAGCATTCCCACATTAAAAGACCTAGTTGAGGCTGAGAGGCTGCTTGCCTAAGCACAAAAGCTCTCAGTTTGCAACCACTGGGGTAAATTAGACTGAGCATCATACATATATTTCCAAGTCAATGCAGACAATTCAGCCACAGCGGTGGGTGGTTCATGAAATGTATTTGCTGAATTGGTTTATGAGTAACTGTCACTTAGATATAATATGACACAGTCCTGTGTGTGTGTGAGGGGGGTTATAGAGAAGAGGATAGAGAGAAGAGAAGTAAGGCTCATTCGCCACTTTAGCTTTGAGATCTAATCAAATTACCCCCAATTTGAGCTTAGCAGAAGAACGCAACAGAAGGGGATCCTATGGTAGCCAGAGGGATCCTATGGTAGCCAGAGGGATCCTATGGTACCTAAAGAGCATGGTGCTAGTCTGGAATTTCATCGGCCTGAAAGAAGATCTACAGTAGAACCAGAGTTGGGATGCATATCCGTATGGGTCCTGGTCAAAGGTAGTGCACTATATAGGGAACAGGGTGCCATTTGGGATGGACACTTGGAATTCTGGGTGGAACTAGGAACCCTTCGAAAAGTGAGTGATGTCATCCATCTGAAATGACCTCAAATGGCTTAGTTTATACGTTCATATAAGAAGAAAATAAAGAATCAGAGGTTTCAGGGTGTACACCTCACATGTGTGCAGTCTTACTGGGAGGGGGGGGGGGGGGCATAAGAGGTGCTTATGTGTATTCCCATGTGTGTGTTAGAGAGAGAAGAGTGTGTGGTCCTATAAGGAAGACCCCGTACAGAGATCATAAACACAGATCAATGCATTAAGCAAGGGACGCTGCTTTAGGGGTGTTAAACTGTGTGCGCTCTAGGTTAGGGATAGGCTGGAATAACACAGCTGAGCACCAAGGGCGGCCCTGTTTGTGCCATGACCCCTCTAACAGGGCAAAGGACTTGTACTCCACAGGTGCTGAAAAACACACAGACACACACAGCTAAGTGTATAAAATTACATATACATATATATAAAATATATAATATATAAAAACATTCAAACATTCTGTGAATTTCAATTCCATTACATGGACATGCAAATGTTACTCCAAATCTGCATATTAATCATCGGGATGGAGTGTGTGTGTGTGTTCACGTCTGTGTATGATTGGAGGTGTCATCCTACGGCTGCTGAAATGACAGTCTACTCTGGTCTCGTCGGGTGAAGCCGCCACTTAGTTGTCACACGATCCGTCAGGAATCATTTCCAAACTATCCCTTACAAAATGGAGTCTAATTTGATTGAATTGGACTTTCAGGCCCAGACAGTTTACTGGTCTGTTGAGTGATTCTGTAGCTTGGCAAGAGGATGGCTGTCTTGACTATCCGTGGGACATTCAACTGAACTATCTGGACAGCAGGGCTTTGGCTAGCCTATGTATGAAACCACATGCCTCAATCTAGGCTTTGGTCTATACATCCCCCAACCATGTGTGGAGTTCATTAAATGGGAGAGAAATTATATATGCATGGAAATGAGCATGCGTAATTACCAAGAGAAGTCCCTCAACGGTCTCTTGGCTGAAGATGAATGTAACGGGTTGGTGTGAGTGTGTGTGAAGATTAATGTACTAGGGATCCATTGAAAAGCTAATGTCAGCTCTTTTAAGGCAGAGTGTGTTTGTAAGGACAACCCTCTACATTAGGAAGGGGATTACAGACAGTGGCAGAGGGCAAATGAGGCTAGACCTACATTAAAAAAGCCACGATGGCCATAAAGTCATGAGAATGGTACAAATGCACGCTGAAAAAAAGCACACTTTAAAAACATTCCACTTGGAAAGTCACCCTGACTCCTAAAGTATATCTCCTACTCCCACAAACACACCCGTCCTCTTTCCTTCTTCCTCTCTCGAATATGTGACTCCTCCCTCCGTGATGCCTAGCCCTAAAGCGTACTACAAGCTCTACACAGACGCAAGATTTGTTGTAATACAAGTATTTTTTTTCATTATAAAACGGAATATTTCACATAGGAAGCTGGAAAGGCTAGCTAGCTTAATATATATTTTTAGCCAGGCTAAAGCCAGCTAGCTACTACTAGCAAGGGAAGGCAACTCTTTGCTTTCACAAAATTAAAATTAAATGTAAACGTTGCTATGGGAGTGGGACTGGCGAGGATATCGTGTTACCGAATGGTGTTCACGACACACACTAAAAATCCCACAACCCACGGATGTAGATCAACGGAGTGACGATTGTAAAGTGACCTTAAACTGACCTGCTGTGTGTGTGTGCTGACGTCACACACCAGACACACACACCCAGAGGGGAAGCTGCATTCCAGCACTGCGCACGCACGCACACACACAAACGCAGAACAAAAACACACACATGGGTGGGAAGCATTGGGAGCGCTCAGCTGTAGCGAGGGAGAGAAAGGTTTCGCCGTCTGGGTTCCTCTGAGCGCAGCACTTCGCCTTTCTGCTTCAGCCAGCTGCCAGCGTAACGCAGCCCTACCGGCTCGGACTTAACCCCTTCCTTCCTGGAGTCACTTGGGTCGTTTACCATCAACTATTGACATCCAGATTTCCAAACACCTCAGCCCCCACCCTAACCACACACATACACAGCCCAAATGAACACACACACGCTGCCCACAGTCCAAGATAACGATGACTAAAAGCCTACACACCCATACATGCCAATGTAACAACTAGCAATCCTGAATGTATGGGTGAGATAAGTAGTGGGGGTGCTGTGGAACAAACACGCACACCTCCCTGGTCCCATCACACAGAGAGAAAAATTAAACCCCTAGGAAAACGACAGCTTGGAAGAGCTAACCCCTATACACCAATATTTCATTGTTTGGCATTTTGCAATCACAGTGTGTACTGCCTACTACCCTGAGAGCCCAGATCAATAAGCATAGCTCTCGCACTTCTATACTACTCAAATCTTTTTTTGCAACAGTGTCATTTAGGATATTGTCCACATTTACTATCCATTCGTGAATGGCCTGGTTTCAAGTAGTAGCCCATAGACAGGTAGCCCATAGGCAGGTAGCCGTTGAGGGGCATGTAGCTCGTAGGCAGGTAGCCTAGCGGTTAGAGCGTTGGGCCAGTAACTGAAAGGTCGCAAGCTCGAATCCCTGAGCCGACAAGGTGAAAAATCTGTCGATGTGCCTTTGAGCAAGGCGCTTAAAGGGATAGTTCACTCAAATTACAAAATGACATTGTTTCGTTACCCTAGAAGCAGTCTATGGCCAAAGTATGACAGCAATCCATGCATTGGTGTAGTTTCCCTGGCACGGTTTCCACATGATAACATTTTAGCATTCATGGCACAAATCCCATCAAGTCATATATATTAGATTTGTTCAAAACATCTATAAGTGACTTTTATTCAGCTTTACAATCCATTTGAGATACTTTTAGATGATTTGGATATGAAATGCTAATAAAATCGGTCCAATGACTTGAATGAGATTTGTGCCACAAATGCTAAAACATTACCATGTGGAAACAGTGCCAGGGAAACTAAACCAAAGCATGGATTGCGGTCATAGCTTGTCCATAAACTGATTACAGGGTAAGGAAACCAATGTGTCATTTTGTAATTTGGGTGAACTATCCCTTTAACCCTAATTGATAATGGCTGTTTCACACATGTGTATAATACACAATTGTACATGTGTGAATCAGGACACATATTTACACCCACCAAACTATTATATTATTATTATTAAATTCCTCATTGAAAGGACAAAGGCTGCAGAGAGTGAACGGAACCACAACAGCTTACAGATGAATTCATTAGCAATTAGATTAGCTAACGTGTCCTAATAGTTCCTCACTGCCGCAGGCCCTGATCAGCTCCCATATGAAATCGCAAAAGCATGTTACTGCACATATGGTACAAGACACATATCACTACGCCGTCTTACCTTTGCACTTAGGCTACTTCACATAGACATACACTGGGCCTTGTCTATCAATTGGCACCAAATTCCATATAAAGTGCACTACTTTCGACCAACACCACTATATAGGGAACATGTTGGGGATAGGGTGTTATTTGAGCTTGACATTGTCCTTCCTGAAGTTGCCTTTGTCTATGTAGGACAGAGTGAGCCCGGGTCATGCTGCCCAGCACGATTGGAGGGGTAATACATTAGACATGCCATTTTTTTTTTTACCCCCAAACAGAGACGAGACGTGTCATTCTTCACACTAACCACAGTGGACAAAGCCAGGAACGAGAGGGGAGGAACGGAGGGCTCTCACGTTTAATATCACTTGACACACGTCATCTAGCATCTCTCAGCCCTCCGCTGAGTCTGTGTCGAAGCCTCAGCCGTCACACACAAATATCAAAACAAAGAAAAGGGAAAAAGTCAAACATCTCACCAGCCCAGTGCTGCTATCGACAGATACTGAGGAGGAGAGAGGGAGGGAATAGAGAGATGAAGAGGATGAGAGAGCGAGAGAGGAGATAATACTGTTCTTAAGAGGTGGTCGATTCTCCTGCCTGTAGGCAATTCCTGTAAATATTGACGTTGAGGTTAAGGATATTCCCTAAATGGATAGGCTATAAAATGCATAGCTAACATCGTCTCTTAACGCTGTAAGCATCCGACATTATATGCAGGGGCACTTTTCTTTCCTCAAACAAACACACACATGGAGAAGGCAAAGAGTGGGCCTACTGAACGCGTCAACAACTTGCCTAAGAGCGGTTACTAGAATAGGGAACCGAGCACTCTGAATGGGTCTGCAGCCACTTTTGGTTTCGGTCTCTCCAGCTAAAAACGCAGACAGCTGATATTATCAAAACCCTTTCAGAATCCTATTTCCCTGAAATGGCTCTCATTACTTGTAAACAGCTACCCTTTACTGACGGATGATTGAGAAGAATTGCCCGCTACTAGACAGAAAGGAATATCCCCCCACAGCTCTTTGTTGACATGCGAGGTGCCATGACAACGCTGTCTGTTGTGTGTGTGTTCAGCATGGCTGGCAGACCTATGTAACTGTGTGTAAGTGACCCCCACACACAGTGAGTGGTATCTGACATCACCAGGTAGGCAGACACAACACATGCTTCACGGTATGGATGGTGTTAGACGGGTGATGAGCTGTGCCTGGTTTTCTCCAAACATTGCACTTTGTATTCCGTCCAAAAGAGTTCCATTTGTGTCTCATCAGACCACATAATCTTTTGCCTTATGCTCTCAAGAGTCTTTCACATGCCTTTTGGAAACTCCAGGCGTGCTTGTCATGTGCCTTTTTCTCAGGAGTTGCTTCCGTCTGGCCACTCTACCATAAAGCTCAGATTGGTGAAGCGCTGTCGACACTGTTGTCCTCCTGGACGGTTCTTCCATCTCAGCCATGGAACTCTTGTCGTTTTGTCAAATTGGTCATTGAGTTCATGGTCACCTCCCTGACCAAAGTCCTTCTTACCCAGTTGCTCAGTTTGATCTGACGGCCAGCTCTAGGCAAAGTCTGGGTAGTTCCATATTTTATTTATGGAGACCACTGCTTTACCCTTCCCCAGATATATGACTCATCACAGTTATATCTCAGAGATCTACAGACAGTTCCTTGGACTTCATGGTATAGCTTCTGCTCTGACATGCACCGTCAACACAGAGTTGGAATAGCCTTCATTTCTCAGAACAAGAATAGACTGACGAGTTTCAGAAGAAAGTTGCGTGTTTCCAGCTACAATAGTCATTTACAACATTAATGTCTACACTTATTTCTGATCAATTTGATGTTATTTTAAAATGGACACAAAATGTGCCTTTCTTTCAAAAACAAGGACATTTCTAAGTGACTCAAAACTTTTGAATGGTAGTGTGTGTGTACCCCAAAGGTCGACCGATTAATCGGAATGGCCGATTAATTAGGGCCGATTTCAAGTTTCCGTAACAATCGGTAATCGGCATTTTTGGACATTGATTATGGCCGATTACATTGCACTCCACGAGGAGACTGTGTGGCAGGCTGACTACCTGTTACACAAGTGCAGCAAGGAGCCAAGGTAAGTTGCTAGCTAGCATTAAACTTAGAAAAAAAAACAATCAATCTTTACATAATCACTAGTTAACTACACATGGTTGATGATATTACTAGTTTATCTAGCTTGTCCTGTGTTGCATATAATCGATGCAGTGCCTGTTAATTTATCATCAAATCACAGCCTACTTCACCAAACGGGTGATGATTTAACGAGCGCAGTCGCGAAAAAAAAAGCACTGTCGTTGCACCAATGTGTACCTAACCATAAATATCAATGCCTTTCTTTAAAATCAATACACAAGTATATATTTTTAAACCTGCATATTTAGTTATATTGCCTGCTATGAATTTCTTTTAACTATGGAAATTGTGTCACTTCTCTTGTGTTCTGTGCAAGCAGAGCAGGGTATGTGCAGCAGTTTGGTCCGCCTGGCTCTTTGCGAACTGTGTGAAGACCATTTCTATCTAACAAATACTATAATTAATTTGCCAGAATTGTACATAATTATGACATAACATTGAAGGTTGTGCAATGTAACATGAATATTTAGACTTAGGGATGCCACCCGTTAGATAAAATACGGAACGGTTCCGTATTTCACTGAAAGAATAAACGTTTTGTTTTCGAAATGATAGTTTCCGGATTTGACCATATTAATGACATAAGGCTCATATTTCTGTGTGTTATTATATTATAATTAAGTCTATGATTGGATATTTTATAGAGCAGTCTGACTGAGCGTAGTAGGCAGCAGCAGGCTCGTAAGCATTCATTCGAACAGCACTTTCCTGCATTTGCCAGCAGCTCTTCGCTGTGCTTCGAGTATTGCACTGTTTATGACTTCAAGCCTATCAACTCCCAAGATTAGGCTGGCAATACTATAGTGGCTATAAGAATTTCCAATAGTCAAAGGTATATGAAATACAAATGATGTAGAGAGAAATAGTCCTATAATAACTACAAATCTAAAACTTCTTACCTGGGAATATTGAAGACTCATGTTAAAAGGAACCAGCTTTCATATGTTCTCATGTTCTGAGCAAGGAACTTAAACGTTAGCTTTTTTACATGACAAATATTACACTTGTACTTTCTCCAACACTAAATTGATTTTATTGATGTACTATACAGTGGGGCAAAAAAGTATTTAGTCAGCCACCAATTGTGCAAGTTCTCCCACTTAATTTTCATCATAGGTACACTTCAACTATGACAGACAAAATTAGAAAAAAAATCCAGAAAATCACATTGTAGGACTTTGAATGAATTTATTTGCAAATTATGGTGTCAGCTCGGGGGATCAATCTTGCAACCTTACAGTTAACTAGTCCAACGCAATAACGACCTGCCTCTCTCTCATTGCACTCCACAAGGAGACTGCCTGTTACGCAAATTGCAGTAAGCCAAGGTAAGTTGCTAGCTAGCATTAAACTTATCTTATAAAAAACAATCAATCATAATCACTAGTTAACTACACATGGTTGATGATATTACTAGATATTATCTAGCGTGTCCTGCGTTGCATATCATCTGACTGAGCATACAAGCATACAAGTATCTAAGTATCTGACTGAGCGGTGGTAGGCAGAAGCAGGCGCGTAAACATGAATTCAAACAGCACTTTCATGTGTTTTGCAAGCAGCTCTTCGTTGTGCGTCAAGCATTGCGCTGTTTATGACTTCAAGCCTATCAACTCCCGAGATGAGGCTGGTGTAACCGAAGTGAAATTGCTAGCTAGTTAGTGCGCTAATAGCGTTTCAAATGTCACTCCTTCTGAGCATTCTAGTAGTTGTTCCCCTTGCTCTGCATGGGTAACGCTGCTTCGATGGTGGCTGTTGTCATTGTGTTGCTGGTTCGAGCCCAGGGAGGAGCGAGGAGAGTGACGGAAGCTATACTGTTACACTGGCAATACTAATAAGAACATCCAATAGTCAAAGGTTAATGAAATACAAATGGTATAGAGGGAAATAGTCCTATAATAACTACAACCTAAAACTTCTTATCTGGGAATATTGAAGACTCATGTTAAAAGGAACCACCAGCTTTCATATGTTCTCATGTTCTGAGCAAGGAACTTAAACGTTAGCTTTTTAACATGGCACATATTGCACTTTTACCTTCTCCAACACATCATTTTTGCATTATTTAAACCAAATTGAACATGTTTCATTATTTACTTGAGGCTAAATTGATTTTATTGATGTATTATATTAAGTTAAAATAAGTGTTCATTCAGTATTGTTGTAATTGTCATTATTACAAATAAATAAATAAAAATCGTCCGATTAATCGGTATCGGCTTTTTTGGTCCTCCAATAATCGGTATTGGTGTTGAAAAATCATAGTCGGTCGACCTCTAACTTGAACCCTATTGAACATCTCTGGAGAGACCTGAAAATAGCTGAGCAGCGACGCTCCCCATCCAACCTGAGAGGATCTGCAGAGAGGAATGGGAAAAATTCCCCAAATACAGGTGTACCAAGCTTGTAGCATCATACCCAAGAAGAAGTAAATGAGTAAAGGGTCTGAATACTTATGTAAATGTGATATTTCCGTTTTTTTTATTTGTATAAATTTGCAAAAATTCTAAAAACCTGTTTTTGCTTTTTCATTATGGGGTATTGTGCGTCGATTGATGAGGGGGAAAAAACGATTTAATCAATTTTAGAATAAGGCTATAACGTAACAAAAATGTGGGAAAAGTCAAGGGATCTGAATACTTCCCGAATGCATCACTCACGCACACACAGGTCCCCAATCAATACTTTATATTGCCCTAACAGCACCAGAACATCAAGATTAAATGTATTTTGAATTTTGTTCCAGCAATACAGTGCATTAAAACTAAATGGTAAATTTACCTAGCTCAGTGGAAACCCTAGGAGCCTCAATAGTTAACCAATCCTGTGAATGGGTTAGGCAACTCAGGTGTCTATACTGTATGAATAGTGTGTAAACAGTATTTTTGTTGTCTCTTGATTTCTTTCCAATATACAGCTCGTATTTTATACGTAAAGAATTGTACAAAAATGATTTTAAACGTCCTTGTCTATTACTGTACTTTGTCATGTTTTATGTAGAACCCAGGAAGAGTAGCTGATGCATGTGCAGTAGCTAATAGGGATCCAAAGTAAACTAAATACCAATGATCCACACACCTAAGTGGTATCTATTCTATTCAAATGTGAATTATATTCCATTAGTAGACAACACAGTATTCAAGGCTGTTATTAACTGCTTGAATCAGGCCTATTACATCATCATCTGTAAAAATGCTAACTCTGACTAATCATGTTAATGCAATGTTTTATCTTTTGTTACGTGGTCGGAGATCGTCATTAGCTCAATTTGAGATGGTACACTGGTTAAGCAGGGCGGGGGTTGGGTGGTGAATGGGGGGGGGGGGGGTACAACCAATGACCGTCGCAATGATAATGGGGGCTCAGAGACCCCTCTGCTGATCAAGACGGCATCCATCCTTGAATTAGGTCAACGATATTTTGTCTAAATGCCGTGCTGTTCTGGACAGACAGCCAGAGTGGGAAGAGGGGACAGGTGAGAGGAGTCTCTGGACTAATGTGGTTATGGGAGCAGAACCAAACAGCTGACTTGAGCTGAGTTCATCATATTGGTTAGATAGCTAATTACTGCTACAGGCCAATACAATGCAGAAACACACTAGCGTGCGCACACACACACGCACAAACGCACACACACACACACACAAAAAAGGCATCTTCTTCACATCAATCTTCAGCCAAAACAATTTCTTCTCCACAAATATATCTGATCAAACACTCTGCATGCATCACAGATTTGTTTTGATTGGAAACGCTCTTGAAAAGCAGTCAGTTTCAGTTACAACGCTTTTAGGTATAACCCCCCCCCCCCCCCCTCCCTTGCTGTTTGGCTGTTTTCTTCTTCATCATCCTTTTGTTTCCCCCAGAGGCAGGCATTTTGAAGAATCCATATATGGTATGTGAGGTTGTTCTGTTCTAGTTAATAAATGGCAAAGCAGAGAAGACTTTGAAGTCCCCAACAGGTTTGATTCACTTTCATCAACAGCGCTGTCAGCGCCTGGTTTAAACAGCTCAAAGAAAAGTCGGGCTCCAAAGGAAACTTTGAAAGTTCTCCAAAAACGACCACGACAGTAAAGATTGTATTGAGAACCAAGCCGTGGTTGGCCTAATTATCAATGTTGCTGTACTGGAACCATCCTCTGTCACGTCACTGCTGATCCTCAATGGGTTGTCTCGGCCTATTTCACACAAAGGGTAGTAGTAGTTGTGTGCGAGTGTCACAGTGCATGTGATTGCATGTGTGCGAGTACCCCACAGCATGCTACAGCTATGCGTCTCTCTCAACTTTCTCGTGTCAGTACTGTCTGATGTGTCCCCCTGCCCTAGACTAGACTTACAGTCGTCTGTCAAACACACAGAGAAACACTGACAGGTGTCTGACGTGGTTCACGTCTCCCACTGTTATGTGACGCACCAGAGGCCTGGCTCGGCCTCATCACAGCATCCTCCAGCTCCTCCAGTCTGACAGACAGGGATGGGGGACAAAAGGCACTCCCCCCTGGGCAACCATCAAACTGGTCTGGCTTGCCTCGGGACGTGAGAAGGCCCACTTCTCCTGCCCATTGTGTTTCCCTACCTCCCCCAACGCCAATCATATGTCACGTTTTATTTTTCAGAGAGCGTGTGTGTGTGTGTGTCTGATTCTCAACCCCCCCCCCCCCCCCCCCATCAATCATATGTCACATGTTTTATTCTCTCTCTGTGTTAGTGTGTGCCCAGGCTGTGTGTAGGGTCGGGCGGGGGTTTGGGGGACTGCTGTCTATATTGGTTATGGTGAAGAGACAGGCAGAGCTGAGCCCATAAAGCATGATTTACCATACAGCTGAGTGACAATTACAGAAAGCAACAAATCTGGTTTCAACCCTGCTTCTCTGGAAACAAGTCTTGTACCAGCCAGAACGGCCCATAAGGCAGGAGCCTATTTCCTGTTTATGTAGGCTAGCGTGATGTACAAGTACACATCCTAAGTGGTATACTACGAAGCAAGCTAGATCTACTCAGGCTTTTATAAAGCTAGCCTGCTTCAGTTAGCTTCACATTCCAGGCCAGGCTTAATCTGTACTATTGACGGTGGATATTGCACGTCGTCCGCCTGTCGCTAACTCTAGCAGGCTTGTTGTAACTGAGCATGCATGTCTCACATGGCTAGTTGAAAGCTGAACTCAGAGACAATTCCCGAAACATCAATCCATGGCGAGTTAGCGCCACATTTTAATTTATGCCGAAATCAAAATGAAAGAAAAGTTATTGTAAATTCAGCAAGCTATGATGTGAAATAGGCTTTTAGAATTTCCATCTTTATTTTATTACTCATTATCAATGCCGTCTTTGGTTTGCTTATCAATGCACGACCACCTTTTTCGCATTCTATCGATCCTTCTATATGTGGAACCTCTTGTTGCGTTGTGGCCATAGACAAATAACCCATAGAAGGGTTTTTAAACTTCTAAACCTGGCAATTTGACTGTTAAAATCATGGGTACGCAAGCAATGGCTGCAAGTCTTGACTTGAATGGTAACTGCCATCTATGGATTATATGTCTATGGTTGTTTTGCAGCTGTCAGTTTGCCTCTCGTAAATTTCAACATCAGAAAAATGTGTAATGTGATAGGTATTAACATAATTTTTTTCACACACCAAAAAAAAACATTTGATTAATAAAATATTTAAAATCATTCCTCTTCCTCAAATGAAGGGGATGACGACAACATTTGCGAAAGGAAGGGTATCTGATTTCATTGGTCCTCAACTCGTGGCTCAGACACTTCATTCTGAATAAATCTAGTTAGCCCCTGTGTGTGTGTGTGTGTGTGTGTGTGGCGAATGTGCCCGTGTCTACATGTTATGTGGGTGTACGTGTTGAGTGAGAGTGAGTGTGTGAGTTGGAGTGTAAGTATGTGTGAGTAGAGTCCAGTGTGTATGCACAGAGTCAAATAGAGTTAGCGCATAAAGGGCCTTCCTCTGACACCGCCTGGTATAGACATCCTGGATGGCAGAGAGTTCGGCCCCAGTGATGTAGCGTAGAATTGTACCTGGCTAAAAAGGTGAGCCACTTTTGTGGTACTGGTTATCCCGAGTCGAACTCAAGAGTTGACCGAATTTACCTGGCTAATTCCTATAATGAATATGTTGTATTCATGTCTCCATGAATACATTTTTGGGGAGGTGCTAGAGCTAAGCGATATGGCCAAAAAGTCATATTGTGATAAATGTAACCATTTTTCTCAATAAAAATAAATATAATGATAGAAAAATGTTTAATGGACGGTTACACGGAACCCAAACCGGCTGCGCACGTGCGCCATCATGCACAAATGTATTGTGTCCCCCCACACCAAACACGATCACGACACACAGATTCAAACATCAAAACAAACTCTGAAACAATTATATTAATTTGGGGACAGGTTGAAAAGCAATAAACATTTATGGCAATTTAGCTAGCTAGCACTTGCTAGCTAAATTGTCCTGGGATATAAACATTGAGTTGTTATTTAACCTGAAATGCACAAGGTCCTCTACTCCACCAGTTAATCCACACATAAAACGGTCAACCGAATCATTTCTAGTCATCATCTCTCATCCTTCCAGGCCTTTTCTTCTCTTGACTTTATATCGCGATTGGCAACTTCCATAAAATTAGGTGCATTACCACCACTGACCTCGTTCGTCGTCAGTTACCCACGTGGGTATAACCAATGAGGAGATGGCACGTGGGTACCAGCTTCTATAAACCAATGAGGAGATGGGAGAGGTAGGACAATCTGCATCAGAAATAGAACTGAATTCTATTTTAGCCCTGGGCAACGCAGACATTCATTGGCGCGCGGAAGCAGTGTGGGTGCAATAATTTAATAATATAGATTTCTAAATTTATTTTGCAACGCTCGCGCACGTGACGTGCCAAATAAGTGCCAAATTAGACAACTGAGACGGTAGCCTATTTCATCTAACATATCCAGGGAATGCAGAATATATATTTTGATGTGCAACCTGTCAAAATGGGATCCAGAATGATCAGATTTCTATTTGGGTCTTTAGAGAATTTGCCGACATCTTTGTGCATATTGACCTAAACAGTAAGAGAGATTGCTACCTCTAAATGTGATATTGTTTTCTCTATAGCAATGTAGGTTAATTGCCTAATGGAACAGTAAATGTAGGATAATGTCCTACAAAAAGTTTCCAGCACTTGGCCTAGGCTACTTGATGTAGACTTGTTCGCGCTACGCTCCGCCAGCGCATCAAAACTATACTATACCCTACTCCGGTTTTAAAGTGGGCCATGAACTCAATATTAAAGAGGTTTGAAATCAAGTATATACTTACAGAAAGCTGTGACTCTTCCTCTGTATCTAGAACAACAGTAGTTGCTTTGAAAACCTTTTTTTTTTTTTACCACAATTACATTTGAGCAACGGTCATGCTTGTGCTTCTCAGAATGCATCTCTCCCTCCTACGTGTGCACAGTGGGGATAGGGAGTGAGAGTGGCTCACTCAAACAGCAGCCAACAGCGAAACAGACAGGGAGATACTTTTATAGAAGGAATCCACAATGCATTAGCCATTACTGTTGACCAAATAATTGGTTTTAGAACAAAGTGTAGCAAAATCTGCAAAAATGACCTACATATGCTAAATGCTTTGGTAAGAGGAAGGCAATGTGAGATCAGTCATTTTAGGTTTATTGTCCTAGCTCAACTAAATAGTATCATGAATGATATGACTTAAGCATGGTTACATTTCATTTGCTCGGTTATATCAAAGCTAAGCAGGGCTGGGCTTGGTTAAAACCCTGGATGGGAGACCTAATGGGTAGCTGTAGATCAAACTCTCCAGTAGGAGGTGCTGCCCAGCCTATAGTTTTTCTTTTTCTGATAGTGGAAATAAACATTGAAGATCTGACTTTGTTTCAAATGACAAATTCAATATATTTTATATAAAAAGGTTTGTCTGCATTGAACATTGTTTACCATGATGACATAAACCTGCAGATACATTTTCACCTTCAAAACAACAGTTCACGTTGATGACTCTTTTCAAATCCAATGTATTTCCCACGTAGACTCCATGTCATAATACGTTGAAACAATGTTGATTCAACAAGTTTGTGCCCAGTGGGGAGTGGGTTTGGATGAAACTAACTATCCATCGGCAACGCCAAATCAAACCATCCCATATGAGCTCAGTCAGAGGTTTAGACTAAACAGCCCAGAGAGGGTTTGTTGTTTCAGAACTATATAGTACACAAATATGGAGCTAGGACCAGAACTAACTGGAGATGAAAACCCCCCAAAAAGGCCTCTGTAAGGGCCTCCATAGGGTAGGGCTAGGGCTGGAGCAGGAACATGGGCTGGGAGCCAGACAAAGGGAGGCTGTAGCTGAGGCAGGGCCAGGGATAGAGATAGCAGCCAGCCAGAGAGAAAGAGCCAGGGCTGGGACAGAGCAAAGGCTGTGGTGAGGTGGTGTGTCTGTTCATACGAGTGTGCATGTATATGCGCATGTGTACGTGCAGGGTGCATGTGTCTGTGGAAGCTAGAGTGTGGTTGAAGGCCAGGGCTAAAAGTGGGGGCCAGAGAGAGCCAGCGCTAGATCCAGAGCTCAGCTGGGGCAGGACCAGAGCTGGGGCTGGAGCCAGGGCTAGGGGCCAGGGCTAGGGGCCAGGGGAGGAGGCTGAGTCTGAACCAGGGCCACAAGCTCCAGATATAGTCAGCTGTTCTCCTGGCCGCTGCTGGAGGGAGAGGCAGGATAGAGAGAGAAAGGAGAGGGAACAGAGAAGATGGAGAGAAGGGATAGGGTAGAGAGAAGTAATGGAGGTTTGGAAGCAGGACAGTGGAAAACCCATTAGAAGCCTATGAGAGAGAGAGAAAAAAACACAGTACTCAGCACAGACAGACAGAGGGTGGGAACCTCTTAAGGCTCGGGGGGAGTGTTTGGAAGTTTGGATGAATGATGCGCAAAGTAAACTGCCTGTTACTTAGGCCCAGGAGCTAGGGTATGCACATAATTGGTGGCATTGGATAGAAAACACTCTGAAGTTTCTAAAACTGTTAACATAATGTATGTGAGTAAAACAGAATGGATATGGTAGGCAAAGAACCGAGGAAATTCCATCCGGAATTGTTTTTTTATTATTTATTTTTTTTACCCCTTTTTCTCCCCAATTTCGTGGTATCCAATTGTTTTAGTAGCTACCATCTTATCTCATCACTACAACTCCAGTACGGGACGAAGGTTGAAAGTCATGCGTCCTCCGATACACAACCCAACCAAGCCACACTGCTACTTAACGAAGCGCGCATCCAACCCGGAAGCCAGCCGCACCAACGTGTCGGAGGAAACACCATGCACCTGGCAACCTTGGTTAGCGCGCACTGCACCCGGCCCACCACAGGAGTCGCTGGTGTGCGATGAGACAAGGCTATCCCTACCAGCCAACCCCTCCCTAACCTGGACAACGCTAGGCCAATTGTGCGTCGCCCCAAGGACCTCCCGGTCGCGGCCGGTTACGACAGAGCCTGGGTGCGAACCCGAAGTCTCTGGTGGCACAGCTGGCGCTGCAGTACAGAGCCCTTAACCACTGCGCCACCCGGGAGGCCCAAAATTTCTTATTTTGAGGTCACAGGCCATTTCAATGATAGCCTATGGGGAAAAACAAATAGATGGTACCCAGATTGCAGTTCCTATGGATTCCACTAGATGTGAACAGTCTTTAGAAAGGGTTTCAGGCTTGTTTTTTGAAAAATGAACAAGTAGTTGTAGTTTTTCCAAGGTGTCCCACATTAGAAAGGTAGTCTTGTTGCGCGCTGAATGAGGTACGCGGTCTTCGTTTATTCATCTTCCCTATTGAACATACTATTCTCAGTCTTACATTTTATCGTTTATTTAGATATTAGAGTACCTGAGGATTAATGAGAAACATCGTTTGACTTGGACGAACCTTACCGATAACTTTTTGGATTTGTTTGTATGCATGTTGAACGGGTGGATTAATGAAATCAATGGCGCCAACTAAACATACTTTTTTGGATATAACGAGGGACTTTATCGAACAAAACAACCATTCATTGTGTAGCTGGGACCCGTGGGATTGCAAACAGGAGGAAGATCTTCAAAGGTAAGTCATTTATTTTATTGCTATTTGGGATTTTGTGACGCCTGTGCTGGTTTGACAAAGTCTTTTGTGCGCTGTCCTCAGATAATCGCATGGTATGCTTTCGCCGTAAAGCCTTTTTGAAATAACAAGAAGTTAAGCTTTTCAACGATGTAAGACACTTGCATTTTCATGAATGTTTAATATTACAATATTGCAATTTCACCGGATGTTGTCGTAGTGGAACGCTAGCGGGACACCGATACCAAAGAGGTTTAAAGACTCACTGGGTTTGCAACAGCCCTTCCCTTCCTCTTTCACCACACCTACATCTCTCCATCCATCCAACCCTCCCTCCCTTCTGTATTCACTCCCTCCCTACCAGTTGTGGCTCTGCAACAGTCAAGCTATTCATCACCCATGGCCTGTAGTCATGACCCCAATCACACACCCTAATACTCACACAGAGCTGAAAACCCATCCCTGCTGAAGACCCATGTGACGGGACGGAATGAGTGTTTTGAGGGGAACAGAGAGGGGGACTTTGGTCTATAATGTATTTTTCGTGATGCGTCAGACACCAGTAAGACTAGCTGTCGCCTCTCTGCGGGTTAACGGCAGAGGGATACAATGTGGAATATAGATCAGTGGAAGATGGATGGAGGACCAGGAGCTCCGGTCGGTCCCGCAGGTCCCAGACCAGAGATTAACTAAATATTAGCTGACACAAACACAGGGGAGAGACACAGCTGCTGCTGCCTGCCTCCAGGACAATGGAGACTGCTTTTATCCTCTATAGTCACTGACGAGTCTCTCTCTCTATCCATCGAACCCTCCCCTCTCTTCTCCATCCATGCTGTATTCTCTCACTCCCTCCCTTCCAGTTGTGGCTCTGCAACAGTCAAGCTATTCATCACCCATGGCCTGTAGTCATGACCCAAAACACACGCCCCAATACTCACAGCGCTGAAAACCCATCCCTGCTGAAGACCCATGTCACGGGACAGAATGAGAGTTTGAGAGGAACAGTGAGAGGGAGAGCGAGAAAGCGAGAGAGAATCCCCATACTTTAACGATGACAGCTTCCCTATCATAGACAGGGAGATCAACCACTTGCAGGCTCAGGGACATGCACTAGTCTGTGGCGACCTGAACGTCAGAACTGGACAAGAACTTGACACTCTCAGTACAAAGGGGGAAAAACTCCTACCTACAGGTGACAGCATTCCCTCCCCACTATGCCCCCTACAAAGAAACAATATAAAAAAAAAAATGTACAGCTCATCTCTTGGCAGTAGCGCTGCAGATTACTTTATCACTGACCTCAACCCAGAGGTACTCAGAGCGTTCACAGTCAGCTCACTGACACCCCTATCAGATAACAGCAAAATTACAGTCTACTTGTCAACTTGGATGGAAAATGACTGAGGATGATCGTTGACGATATCGCCATCTCTTCAATCTAAGCCTACATGAGTGTGTGCCCTCAGATCCGGAAGGTAGCAAACATCATTCCGCTACCCAAGAATAGCAAAGCACCTTTTACTGGCTCAAATAGCCCAGGATGTTACCAACCCTTAGTAAATGTTTGGAGAGAAAAAAATTGTTTGACTAGATACAATACTATTTCACAGTAAACAAATTAAAACAGATTTTCAGAATGCTTATAGGAAAGGGCATTCGACATGTATGGCACAAATGACTGACGAATAGCTGAGAGAAACAGATTTTTTTTTAAGAATGTGGGAGCTGCTTTGTTAGACTTCAGTGCAGCTTTTGACATTATCGATCATAATCTGCTGCTGGACAAACTTGTGTAATGGCTTTACATCCCCTGCTACATTGTGGATCGAGAGTTACCTGTAACAGAACAGGGTGTTCTTTAATTGAAGCCTCTACAACATAATCCTGGTAGAGTCAGGCATTCCCCAGGGCAACTATCCAGGCCCATTACTTTTAAAAAATCTTTACGAATGACCTGGCTCTGAGTAAAGCCTGTGTATGTATGCTAATGGCTCAACACGCCTGGTAAGTAGTCCAGGTGCTACCACAGCAAGTGAAATCACTGCAACACTTTAACGAGCTGATGTCAGCTTTAGAATGAAAGCTAAAACTAAAAGCATTGTATTTGGGCCAAATCATTCACTCAACCTCTAAATCTTGTAATGAAACATTTGGAAATTGAGAGAGTTGAGGAGACTAAAATGCTTGGGATAACTCTGGATTGCAAACTCTAATGGTCAAAATATATTGATGCAACAGTAGCTAAGATGGGGAGAGGTCTGTCGATAACAAAGAGCACCTCTGCCTTCTTAAAAACGCTATCAACAAGGCAGTTCCTACATGCCCTAGTTGACGCACCTGGACTACTTTCCAGTCGTGTGGTCACTGGTGCCACAAAGAAGGACTTACGTAAATTACAATTGACCCAGAAAAAGGAAGCAAAAAGAGAGCTAACATTAATAATATGCATGTCAATCTCTCCTGGCTCAAAGTAGAGGAGAGATCGACTTCATCACTACTTGTATTTGTGCGAAGTATTGACATTTTCGATGCACAGAGCTGTCTGGTGGGAACTGGAACACGCTGGGATCCAAAGCATCCCAAACATGCTCAATGGGTGACATCTGGTGAGTATGCAGGCCATGGAAGAACTGGGAGATTGTCAGCTTCCAGGAATAGGGCACATATCTTTGAAAAATGGGGCTGTGTAATATCATGCTGAAAATGAATGGCACGACAAATGGGCCTCAGGATCTCGTCAAGGTATCTCTGTGCATTCAAATTGCCGTCAATAAAATGCAATTGTGTTCAGTTGTCTGTAGCTTATGCCTGCCCATACCATAACCCCGCTGTCGCCATGGGGCACTCTGTTCACAACGTTGACATCAGTAAACCTCCCGCTCACCGAACGCCATACACGCTGTCTGCCATCTGCCCAGTACAGTTGAAACCAGGATTCATCTGTGAAAAGCACACTTCTCCAGCATGCCAGCTAACATCAAAGGCGAGCACTTGACCACTGAAGACGGTTACGAAGCTGAACTGCGGTCAGGTCAAGACCCTGGTGGACACACAGATGAGCTGCCCGGGGACGGTTTCTGACAGTTAGTGCAGAAATTCTTCGGTTGTGCGAACCCACAGTCATGGACTGGCGTGGTTACACATGGTCTGCAGTTGTGAGGCTGGTCGGACGTACTGCCAAATTCTCTAAAACAACGTTGGAGGCAGCTTATGGCAGAGAAATTAACATTCAATTCTCTGGTAACAGCTCTGGTGGACATTCCTGCAATCAGCATGCCAATTGCACGCTCCCTTAAAACTTGAGACATCTGTGGCATTGTGTTGAGTCACCAAACTGCACATTTTAGAGTGGCCTTTTATTGTCCCCTGCACACTACCTGTGTAATGAGCATGCTGTTTAATCAGCTTCTTGATATGCCACATCTGTAAGGGGGATGGATTACCTTGGCAAAGGAGAAATGCTAACTAACAAGGATGTAAAGAAATTTGTGAACAACATTTTAGAGAAATAAGCTTCGTGCATATGGAACATTTCAGGGATCTTTTATTTCAGTTCATGAAACATGTTGAGTTTATATTTGCACATTGCTACATTACTGAACATAGCCATAATATAACATTTGAAATGCCTCTATTCTATTGAAACTTTGAGTATGTTTACTGTTAATTTCTGATTGCCCCAGGAAAAGTGTTTATTTCAATGTAAACATGTTTCCCATGCCAATAAAGCCCTGTGAATTGAGAGAGAAAGAAAGAGCACACACACACAGGTCCACATAATACACAGAGACATGTGAACTGCATAGTACACACACACACACACACCACACACACACACACACCCTGGGAAAACCAGGCTGCTAATCACATTCTCTCCTTCCTTTCCCGGCGGATGGAGGGAGGGAAAAAGGAATACATCTTTATTAGGAGACGTGTCCCTGCTCTATCGATCCGACCGCCCCCCTCTCTCTCCCCCACTCTCTCTTTGCTTTATTTTGTTTTTATAGGTGTGTCTGCCATCCAGTCCAATAGACTGACTATGTCAGAGAGTGGGCCATTACCCATCTCTCCCTGGAATACCCATGTCTCCAAGGGCCCTGCTGAGACTGCAAGGAGGGCCTGAGCATAGAAATATAATGACTTTCTGACCATTCTATTTCTATGAGCCTCGGTGGGTTGTGCTGAGAGGGCCTGAGTGGGTTGGGCTGCCCGGGGAAACAGGCAGGACAGAATGGGCCACGTCAGACAGACACAGGCACAAATCTAGAACACTGCATCAATTCTGCTAAGCCAGCATTCCAAATGGTAGCGTACACCAAATATGGCCACTGGTGTTCGCACTCCCCACCGCTGAATGCTGCTTCGGATAGCAGTGGTGTGGTTCAGAGAGCATAGAGCCTCAGGTCATGTCTGGCTCATGGTACTAGAGCAGGGAGTAGAGTTTCCTGTGGGAGCCTTGCGGACACAGGAAGTAGTATAGAAACACTGTGGGCCTATCTAGATGGACGAGTGTAAATAAGATATGAGCTTCTATTACCATGCTTAAAAAGGATGTCCTCCAGTGTTTTTTCTACTTCTCCTATTGAGTATAAATACAGTAAAGCGCACACACTAAAAGGGTAAAATAAATTAAATGTTTTGAGCAAAATAGTAGTTTTTTTGACAACTGCAAACTTCAAGGAGTAGGGCACTCGGGGAGTTGGTCTGAAGGCCACTTTATTGTCATTGGTCTCCTACTTGACTGAGAAACAATAGAGGCGCACTAGAGAACAAAAGAGGAAAGGCCACCACCTCACTTGTGTCATGTCATGAGGATACCTGGACCACCTATTGTGAGTTACCTTTTGTTAAGTAAATCAGGTGTTCAATTTGTTGAAAATGGGATGAATTTAAAGGCCCAGTGCAGTAAAAAAAAAAAAAAAAAATCCTGTGTTTTATGTGTATTTCCACATTTGAATAATACTGTGAAATTATGATAAAACTAAAAACGCATTAATATTGAGAAATTGGTCTTTGCTAAGAAGCTATTTCAGTTTATTTTTCACATATTTAATTGAAAACAATCACACTTAATGGTTACCCAGAAATTATTTGATATTGAGATTTAAAAAAATGGCTGCATTGGACCTTAAAAAATGTAGAAGGATATGATAGTAGGGAAGAGCTTGAGAACAGACAAAGAGAGAGATAAATGGTGAGAGTGAAAGAGAATCTAAGATGGAAAGAAACTTGAGGGCCAAACTAAATTCCATTGGTCCTTTAAAAACAGCTCTCATCCCCCTCATGCCTGAAGAGCCATTCACTTCCACTTCCACATAGCAGTGCATGCATACCTGACATACCAACCAACTCAACTACAGCAGTAGCCTCTGAATAGCCACAGGCTCCTCACACAGACACAAAGACTGCCTCAAATGGCACTCTATTCCCATATAGTACACCACTAGTCCTAGTGGAATAGGGTGGCATTTGGGGACATACACAAAGGTTCCAGATACAAGTTGAGCTTAACCTCTAAAAGCAGTTGTTACTAAGATAACATATGGAATTGTTTTAAGGATGGTCATACCATGGATCATTTAGCCATTTGATTTGGAATTTTAGGACCTCGTTAGGTATAAAACTAAATTGATAAAATATTGAATTTGGCCTTTACTTCTTTAGCTCATAGAAAACACATTGAATAACATTCATAAATTGGTAAAAAAAAAAAATGAAATCACAAGAAATAAAGGTTTTAAAGTGTCTTTTCCCCCCCTTTTTGAAAACACATTTAATCCCTTATTTTTGTTAGCATAAAACTACCGCCATACTTCCATTCATTTGTATTGTTGACCTTCATGAGTCCCGTGACACTTGTGAGGGTCGTAGAGCAAAACGGAGTGGTCATAATAGTTTTGTAGACCAAACTGTTTGGACGAAAAATACATTTTTGTGAGAAGACCGATTTTCTTCGGGATGATCTGACAACCACCGCTGTAGCCCGGGCCACCTTCCACCGCAGATGCGGAAGGCAGACATAGGCAGGTGCGGTGGATTGAAGCTCAGCCCATACAACAACAAAAAATATCTAGCGTGAACTGGTGGATTTTGATGCAGATTTTTTAAATTATGTTACTTAGACTTGACACACGGGCCCGTCAATAGACTTAATTAACCACACATACGGGATCAAATTCAGATATTCATCATCGTAATACCAAGTTTAAGCATACAGCAGTTATATCATATATGCTACTGCGATATACAGTAGACCTGCCTACATACTCAGTGGTGTCATATAAACTTGTGCTTTTTTACTCAAGTGTCATATTGTGCTTTGTGTTACTCTGGGGGCGTTTGTGTCCTCAGCCAGATACCTGTAGAGGGTTTTGCTACACTATTTAAAAACACGTCTTCTGATGCGTGTAATGTGTATCTGGAAAATTACGATTCACGCACCTTCTCTCTCCAATCAGCGTGAGTGACAGACAGCGTTGACATCTCTCCAACGCAAACAGTTAGAAACAGCTTCCTCGATATCCACATACAAGCTCTTTCTGCTAGTGAAGTTGTGTTTATTGGAAAACTATCATGCGACTCTCTGACTATTCTGAACCTCGTTGTCACTGAGGAGGGCGGAGCCGTTGAGTGAACACCTTCACCCGAAGTGCGTGCGTTGCCTCATAGCCAGGTAAAACCCTCATCCTCGTCTGGTATTGCTTATTGTGTGGGCACCAGAGAGAAAGAAAAAATATATATATAACTTGCCTGGCGCCCCAAGGCTATGAGACAAGTGTGTGTATGAGAGAATGGAAACAAGATAGGGTGAGAATGCTGATTGACGGGAATGCCATCCACCCTCTTATCATTACAGTGCCTGAACTATATCCAAGTTGACACACACACAAATGACTAGAGTAGGCTATACTGTATCTACAATTTATCTTTAGAAACTTATTTCAGATTAGAATTTCCCTATCCAAACACAACAGTAACCGTTGAGCCGTAAACAACACAAACCAGTCTTGGTTCAGTTAGGGACAGGAAGCAACAGTCAAACCGCCCATTCCCCCCAGTGGTGACTGGTCGCTCACCATGTTTGTTTTGGGCAGATAGAGATGTTTGTTCTCAATCAGTAACGACAGCAGGTAGGCTAACCATCCACCTCTCTGCTCCAGGCTTAAATGACTGAGGACCTGGACAGGGGAGGACATGTACACACAAACCGGGATCCAGGTGCTATGGGGGCGGGGGAGCCTGTTCATCAGGTGCTGTGGTGGAGCTGAAAATACAGAGAACTCTTTCAGACACACATACACGCACCTTTCAGTTTTTGCCTCTGGGCTGATTCAAAGCTCTTTAGCGACTGAAGGTGTGAAGGAACAAACAGCTGTTGACCACACACACACCACAGAGAAGCACTGTTCCATGGTCATAATGATAAGGTGTATAACATGGTTAGTACACACACACACGGTATAGAGGCGCACACACAGGATCACTTTCCTCCCACAGTCAGCAGTGGCTTGGAGAGATGAATGCTTATTTCTGCAGCAGCCCATTGCTGCAAAGAGGAATTAATTATGAAGAGAGAATAGAGGAGAGGGAACACTGTTTTCCCACCAAACACTCCTTACCCTTGGATGGTGCTACTGTTCCCTTTGGAAAGTCTGCTGTTTACTCTACCCCAGGCCCAGCCATGTTTCCATGACGATAGGATCCCAGGGTCAGTCACATGGCAAGGGGGAGAAGGGAGTCTCAGGGCCCAATTCAATAACAACAAGCTAACCTGGTTACTGGGTTAAGGTAAAAATAACACCAGAGTAGGCCTTAAGTCTGAAAGATTACGTGCTTGAGTTTCTTTTCTATTTCACACAGTAAAATAAATTAGAGAAACAATGTCTAAAAGCCTTCTGAGTGTGCTTTAAGAGTTGGAAAAGGAGATAAATGTCAAATATGTGTGCTCAGATAACTAACCTGGTAAAAATAAAGGAGCAAACTTTAAGTAAATAAAGGCTCCTCTAACCCCCCCATTTTTTATATATATTTTTTATTTAAATTTTTAAAAATCGACATAAATACAAATATAAATTTAAAAAAAGGCTTCTCTATAACTGGCAAGTAGAGGCCTAGAGCTTTCTGGTGGCTTAATGCGCAAATGGAGCCACAGCGAGACTCAAAGACAACATGCTCATGCAAGATTTAAGTTCCCGATATTAAATTCTGCACTTCTGTGAACAAAATGCTTAAAATGTCAAAGCAGGCCCCTGAAAAGGCCCCGGATAGCCCTGGTAAATTCTTTAAGTGGCTTTTGCTGAAGCACTGAAGCAGAGAAAATCTAATAAAATGTTATGTCACATGCTTTGTAAACAACAGGTGTGTTGTCAATGACACCGTCTCTAAGTCATAGACATTTAAAATATCTTACAAACACGTACACCAACCTGTCCTCTCAAGTGCAAGCGAGTATGCACACACACACACACACACGTTGTTTTATCCCCTGCTAAGGAGGCTAGTCCTCTCCCTCATTTACCCCAAGGTGATTCAAAAGAGTGCAAAGGGGGTGGATGGGGGTCCAGACTTGCCACGCGGTAGCTGGAGTGGCTGGAGTCTTTGACAATCTTTAGGGGCTTCCTCTGACACCGCCTGGTATAGAGATCCTGGATGGCAGGGAGCTCGGCCCCAGTGATGTACCGGGCCGTACTAAGCCCCTTTGCGGTCGGATGCCAAGCAGTTGCCATACCAAGCGGTGATGCAGCCAGTCAAGGTTCTCTCAATGGTGCAGCTGTAGAACTTTTTGAGGGCCCAAGCCAAATCTTTTCAGCCTTTAGGGGGGGAGGATTCTTCAAAACTGTGTTTGAACTATGATAGGTCCTTAGCGATGTGGACACCAAGGAACTTGAAGCTCTTGATCCGCTTCACTACAGCCCTGTCGATATGGATGGGGCCTGCTCGGCCCCCCCGTTTCCTCTACGCCACGATCAGCTCCTTTGTCTTTCTGACGTTGAGGAAAAGGTTGTCGTCTTGGCGTCACACTGGCCTCTTCCCTATAGGCGGTCTCATCGTTGTCGGTGAACAGGCCTACCACCGTCATGTTGTTCAGCAAACTTAATGGTGTTGGAGTCGTGCGCGGCCACAGTCGTGGGTGAACAGGGAGTACAGGAGGGGACTAAGCACACACCCCTGTGGGGCCCCTGTTTTGAGGATGCGTTGTTGGCTTGGGCCCTTACCACCTGGGGACGATATGAGCGATATGAAGGCCTAAAAGATAGGAGGAAATATGTAATGATGACAGTACTGCTTGCACACTCATCATTGGCATATAAGTGCTTAAGACATGGTTTATTAGGGGACACACACACAGAGAGAAAGCATGGAGTAAACAGCTTGATGCCAAGATATTTGCAACATGATGACAATCATCTCCATAGCTCATATTTTTTATTTTACCTTTATTTAACCAGGCAAGTCAGTTAAGAACACATTCTTATTTTCAATGACGGCCTGGGAACAGTGGGTTAACTGCCTGTTCAGGGGCAGAACGACAGATTTGTACCTTGTCAGCTCGGGGGTTTGAACTTGCAACCTTCCGGTTACTAGTCCAACGCTCTAACCACTAGGCTACCCTGCCGCCCTCATAATGTGTACCCGGTTATAAAGCAGTACAAAACCCCTTTTTCTGGCTAACATGCCAGCAGGTAATGGAAGAGGGGCCAGTGCATAGCCCTAATCAAGACTCACCAGGATGTAAAGAGGTTAACCCTTTTCTCTCTCTCACACACACACACACAAAATCACAAGCGGACCAAGAAAGGATGACATTGACACTCATGCAGGCGTGATATTTCCCTCAGTGATATTTCAGGCAGAGCAAAATATGACCTGGATGAGAGTAATGGAAAAGCAGCGTCCCGACATGCTTTTGTCATGCTATGTTGGCCATCCCTAAACTGCATTCTCAGCTCAAAATCAGACACAGAACAATAGCTAGCCATAGTCCACACAAGGTGCCATGTGTTGTTCCCTGTGGCACTGATCAGAATGAGCCCATTGTGTGGAATTCAGTTCAATAGTTCAGGTGAATTCAGCGTGCTCGTTTGGCATTGTCAAGCCTGTAGGTATTGACCAAGCAGACCACACAGTGACTGGTAATAAGTCCACAGGTACACATCACAATGATAGAATACATCACTACCCTAGAATCCTGGGGCTGTTGAGAAACTAGTATCCTTACCAATTATGTTAGTGCTCACTTGTTCGTATTTTCTTGGGAAACAGTATTAACAAAGAGCAATAGCCCTAACTAGGCGATGTTCTAGCCTGTACATTGTTATTACCCTAATTACATACGTTATTGATGTAGAAATTACCTCGGTATAATGCCCATGTATGTAATGTTTCAGAATATTCCTTTGGAACATCAGTGTTCCCAGAGTGGGGAATGTCAGAGAGAGGGGGAGCGTTTCATTATGCTACATACTGGATCTACTGTTTATCCTTCCCCGCCTCTCTCTCTCCCCATCTTTGCATCTTTTCATCTTTTTACACAATCTCTCCTACCCCTCCTACTTCTACAGCACCCCCCTCTGTTCAATTCCTCAAACCCAGCATCGATGTAGGGGGGGTATAAAATAATGTGTGATTAATGTCTTTGAGAAACAGATAAATAATCACAGGAGACCAGGGGGGCTGCTAGTTGGCCTTAGGGTAGTAAATATGGAGAGTTTTATGGCTGTTCACCAGGGAGAGACGGAGAGGGGGAGGAGAGAGGGGGAGAAGTACAGACGCTGATTCATTCAAGTATATTAGCTTTTCCCTATACACACAATAACCTCTGCCTTCTCTATCTCTCTCTGTTCCTGTACTGTCTTTCATCCTCATCACCCAACAGTACACACACACACACACACTTAAGGACAAATTCCCCTGTGTTTGATGTGTCCCTACATGCTGTGGTTTGTGATGCGGTTGACAGCCCGCTCCACCCCACGTCACCCTGCTTTTAAGCCGTTCCTCCAGTGACAGCCTGTCCCCTGGAGAAGATGGCATCATTTATTTATCATATTCTTGCCTTGGCTTTATTTTCACAGCAACAAAAAAAATCTGGGGTGAAAATGTCAATCAGCACAACAGGCACTCCTGCTGTGGGCTCACTGGTCATCCTCACTCTTCCTGTTAGCATGCAGAATGAGACCGACAACACACACTCCCCCTCTTTCTATTCCTCTCACACACACACTCTCCCTTTCTTCATTCTATTCTTTTCTCTCTCTCACACACACACACCTCACCAAATCCGAGCTAACACTCATTTGCAAGAACTGACAATCTATGTCTCACAGAGAAGCCAAACAGCAGAACATAAACAAGCCCTAATGCTGAGGAATCTGGTAAACAGATAGGAGCTGGTGGAGTGATGCTCTTTGGGGCTGCTCACAATAGTAACACAGATCCTTCTGAAGGGAAAGAACAAGGGGAGGAGGCTGAGGAAAGATCATGCATAAAATCATGTTTGCAGATTGCATTATAAATTCAGATGAACTGGGGAGGGTAATGGGATTAAAATGCTGAAGTGTTTCCAAGGGTGGGGAGGCAAAGAGTGACAGCTGAGTTTATTGCAATGACGAATGCAGGGAAATCTTATGGCTCTGGCAAAGGGAAGCAGTTGAGCCAATAGCAGTCTAAATGTCTGTATTTTTTTATACTTGGATATCCCACAAATAATAATGCATTATTGAACAGGGCGCATGATTGTGCGTTGTTGGCATACATTAGCGCGTACCATATCGTAGCCTTTCTCGTGTTTGAAAGAAGAAGAAAAAATATCTCACGAATGCTGAAAACGTAGCAGAGGAAAAGCTTACATGGTGTTTAGCAAACAAAATAGAAGCGCTGTGGCTTTAAATCCCCGTCCCTCCCAACCTTTCTAAATATCTTCTATTTAGCCAGTGGTGAAAAGGGGGGCTTTTGTCTGGTTACCCATTGGAGGGGGACAGCAAGCTGAAAAGACACAAACGATCACGAAAATAGGAACAAAGTGCTAAGCTTTCAATTGGGAATGGCTCAGAGCAATTTTATATGCGCACTGGGCAAAAACAAGGGGGTAGGGTAGCTGGGTTGTTTTCTGTAGGTTACCCTACCCCCTTACTGGAAAATATAGAATCGCATGGGATGAGTGTGGGTAGAAAATTGCAAATGACTTAGTCTGTGAGAATTGAAATAACACGAGCCGTTTGACTAAACATGGTTCCCTTGAAATTCCAAGCAATGTGGGTTAGCTTGGAACTGTGTTAGCTACTCCCCGGCCAGCATCATATTTCCCAGTAGCCTAGCGAAAGCTACTCACCGACTTGCAGTACGTTGTCCACCCAACCGCCCTCCAGCAGAGTGACACCCCGTAGGAAAGGCAGCTGGGTCTCGTCATTGTTTTCCCCGCTAGTTCCACTCTCATCTCCCCCTGCGTTGAACGAAGAATACATGCAGATCTCCTTTTCACTCCTCGGAAACGACCAGTACACGATCCTTCTCTGGACGGGTTCTGGAATCCGTTCGAACCGTTCTTCCACCCTTTGGAATGGCCACTTCTCTGCGACTCTCCGAGCCGCGATGTCGAGCAGCGATTCGGGGTTGTGTGTTTTTCCCAATCCCCCTGGAGCGGACCCCGGACCGCCACAAAGTACTCCTCCAGCCCGCTGCCCCTGCCTGCATGCCGGGTTGTAGCCGGGCCGGCAGCAGAGCCGCTTGGCCGGGGGCTGCTGGACTCGCTCCGCCATGATCGCACCGCTGTAACTTGTAGCGCAGTTCCTCTCGGATCATATAAACGGGATAAGGAAGAGAAAAAGACGCTCTCCAGCCGATTGTTTTCCGTACATGGAGAGGCGACCCTTATTTGGAATAGTAGGCGGTGTCTTCGGGTTCAGTGAAGTCCTTTGTGTTGTCAAATTAACAGAGATGGGTGTGATCCTGGACAGATTCCAGCGCACGAGTGGCGCTAAAAAAGGAACTGAAGGCGGAATTCCCGAACGTCGGCAAATCCTTTGTGAAGCCATTCCGGAGCGAGAGGGCGGGGCCTTTGCAGCCGAAGAGACTTTGAAGTTTGTTTGCGTTTGAGTTTAAAGGCGGGGTCTAATCCATGTGTGGTTTTATAGGGTAAAAGAAGCAAGAGTTTAAATAAAACCGAATTTTAAACTGGGTCCGAATTGAAGACTTCAACCAACCGCAGGCTCTCTCGTCTCAATAACATCACGAGTGACTGGGTTGTTTTCTAAATTCAGAGGGCTCTCAACCGTAGGCGAGGGGAGAGGGCTTGAAAGGAACCTGAGGATATGGATGAGTGAATTCTCTAGTAATTGTATAAATACAGGTCTTATTCTATTATCAATAGCCTCTCTCTTGACCTCATCAAGCTTACACACACACACAGTCCACTTGCATGCTCGAAAAAGTGCCTTAAATTCAACACTTTTTATGAATGCCCATGTATATTAAAGGGTTTGAATACGATCCTCGCTATATGAGCTAAGTTACAGTTCCCACCAAGTGGGTTAACCCTATTGGCGCGATGTGAACAGGATTCGCTTCTCTGCTCCACCGTTCACTACGTTGGTGTCAGAAGTGGGATGTGGCCACCGGACATGTAAAGGGGCTGAGTAGTCAAAGCACGGGGATGTGCTTTCCCGTTTGGAGTGGGCAATGTAGCTCACTATATTTATATTCAGTTAAGAACAAATTATTATTTACAATGACGGCCTACCCCAGCCAAACCCTAACACGGGCCAATTGTGCGCCGCCCTATGGGACTCCCAATCACGGCCAGTTGAAATATCAATCAATCACCCGATGTCACAAAGTGCTATACAGAAACCCAGTCTAAAACCCCAAAGAGCAAGCAATGCTGATACAGCCTGGAATCGAACCAGGGTCTGTAGTGACGCCTCTAGCACTGAGATGCAGTGCCTTAGACTGTTGCGCCACTCCGGAGCTCCTATATGGGCCATATTACAATTCCTACTAATTGAGTTAACGCTATTGGCACGATGTGTAAGGTATTTGCCTTTCACACCTGAGACCCAAGTTCACTTCCCTGTCCTGCTGTTCCCTACATTACTTTATAACTAGCCTATATGCCTAGACTATGTAGAAATGGAATGTTAAATATTTATATATACCTATAAAAATATTACCTAGACAGACCATTAATCTGTTCCAGCTGGCTGTTAGGCACTGTTTGGCGTAGCACAGCACATTTTTTACCAACTTTAACTTGTCAATACCTTCTCAATATCCGACTTGGAAGGCAACCAATGTGTTCTAAATGTCTATGTCAAGTTGCAGGGGGTTCATTTTATTTAGAAAAATGCTCCATTATTAAACGAACATTTAAAAATCTCCATTAAGTAATCCAACAATGTGTTTGCCACCATTTTGTCTATTTCAAATCTTCTCTCATTGATGGAGAGAGTCCACCCCAAAGTGCAGCATGTCATGATGACACTCACCTGTCTCGATCAATGAGAGTAGATTTGAAAGACAAGATGGCAGCGTACACATTGTTAGATTAATTCATGGAGCAAAAAAACACTTAACCCGCAGAGCATTTTCTAGATTCAAACAAACCCCCGTGCAACTTGACATTGATTGTCTTCCAAGTTGGGAATTGAGGATGTATCGCCAAGTTAAAGTTGGTTGAAAATTCTCTGTGCTACGCCAAACAATAACTAACTTGTAACGGTTAATGGAGCATCACATTAGCCCGTTACAATCCGCTAGCTTTTTGTATCCAGTATATTCAGTTCATAGCAACCATTTCAGCAAAGCTCTATTACAAGCACCAAAATTATGGAATAAACAAAACTGTTTAAATAGGGCATATTCCCTAAACCTATTACAAGCCCATCACATCATTTGTAATGGAAATTAAGTTTAGGTCCAGAAAGGTGCACCTTCCAAGTAGGCAAATAATAATTTGATATACTGTAGTATATTGTAAGCCTATATGGTCTGTTGAATGCTGTGATTAAAAAAAAAAAGCATATTTGCCTTAACAAGAACAGATGGAAAGTCATGGACTCATTCACTGAACAGGAAAGAAAAACCTTGCCCAGTTTAAATGAGCATACAAAATCCCAACTGCAAGCCCTCTGCTTGGTATGTGCATTTGCCTGTCTGGATGTCCTGCATGTGTTTCAGTCTGACCCCTCTCCTTCCCCTGTGTGCAGGGGCCTTTGAACTGCTCTGAAAGTGATCTGCGCCATATGAATGGAGCAGATGTGACCAAACCCGATTTGGTTTCAATACTTCCTCACAGGAAGTTCAAACAGCCTGCAGCTCCTTTGTCAAATTATTCTTGTTTTTCTTGTCACTCAGGGTCAGAAAACTGGTTGCTTATTTTGACCATCAAAGGACATTTAACACTGCCTTCTTCAGTTTTAACTCAAATAAACAAACATTGATGCAGATGAAGTAACATAGGCCTACCCTTTGAGCACTTTGAACATAACAATTGTCAAAACAGCATGGTCCCAAAATGGTTTCCTCCGAAGAAACACACTTGTGACACAGCACAAGACATTCAGAATGAAGCCACACAGCGCTCACCTGAAAAGGTCTAGGGGTGATTTTATACATGTCTACCTGTTCACAATTGATTAGGGTCCTTTGTTAAACATGGTCCAAAATGGGTATATCATATCCCGTCACACTGGCAAAGAATGTTCTTGAATTTACCGTTTTTTTAATGGATGGCTCTCGACTCACTACATGCACACCATAATGCGATTATTGTTGATAGTCAGATTAATATAAGAGTTCGATTAAAACGTTTACATGCTTTGCAGGAAGAACGATTTCCCTGATAATGCTGTTTACATGAACACATCTGAAAACAGGCTACCTGATAAATGCAGAAAATCGCCAGTCAAAATAAATGTTCTACCACAGCGAACATGTTATTTTTGGAAGCATATTTGATTCTGAGTTAGGACATAAATCTTGTATATGAAAACTACTTATAAAAGACGCATAACGTTCCAATCAATTTTCCCGAACTCACTTCACTCATACTAAAAAGAGAATCTCGCTCGGCTGGTCCTAACACATGCGCAGTTCAAACACACCGCTAGAACGCAGAGAACGCCCATTACGGTGTTTACGGGTGCGTTCGTAAATTCACTTTGGCTATCTACTCCGATTTCAGAGCTCTCGTTTGAGTGTACAGTAAAGCAGAATAACTGTGCAATTTACAAATGGGCGACACCCGTTGAATATGACTGGTGCCAGTAAACGTCGGCAAAAAAAACGTAATTAAATTGTTGCCATCAGAACAGTTACAGTCACCAACGCTCTGGATAACATTAAACCAGCCTAGGGCGAGGAACATGGTCAGAGTGAGGTGTTCTCTCGTGTGAGTCTGGAATTAGCTAGCAAGCTAGCCAACGTTAGCTGGGTGTTTAACTGCTGGTGAAGCTAGAAGGCTCAGCTCAACCCTACTCCTCGGCTAGAGCGCTCTGAACGTCCCAACAGCGAAACACTCTGATTTTACGAACGCCCAAAGTACACTCTGGCACTTCAACTTGAATTTACAAACGCACCCCTAGTGTGCCTGAAAACGTACATGTTCTATCATGATAAAACTACAGTTCCCTATATGCTAGGGTGTCACGTCATAACCAATTGTGAGAACCCACTTCCTGGTGCCAGATCAGCGTGGGATAAAAATAAAAACTTCTCTTAGTTGAGTATGTTTAATTTAATTATACGATGTGAACTGTTATCGCTGTGCTTACTGCTAAACTAGATCAACGTTGATGGGGCAATGAAGTGGTTTTACAATGTAAATAAAGGAGCTATCTTAATTGTTTACAGAAGCTAACGTAATGAAGCTAACCGTTTTATGTAGCTTGCTAAATTAGCTAATGTTGGTTGTAAAAGAGGCAATCTGTCTTTTGCTGCTCGAGTACTAAAACCTCCCTTTAAACATCATTGTCATGGTAAAGAATACTAGCTAGCGTTAGCTAACTACACGTCACCAACTTTTAGAGTATCTAGTTGACTGTTTGATATGCTAAATAGGCGCATTTAATCCATTATTGGGCTACCTATTGCCTAACGTTAGGACCTTATTTTATGTTAAGAGACGAATTGGCTCTGACAGTCAAATACACCATCTTAACGGGAATGGATTCTCAATTGCGGTACGGTTCTAGAACCATAAAGCTATCTACTTTCATATCACATCAAAATAAGTTCACAAATGCAAGATATACACGTATTGTTTAACACAGTTGCAGACGGTATTTTTCAGTGACAAACACGTCTGTGCCTTCCGTTTACACACAGGTGTACGGAGACGCAGATAGCTAATCAGCACAGGTAACGTTAGTCAATGCTGTCATCCATCTGTGTTCCATAAACATGCGCAGTAACATGGAAATATGGCCGTGTGGGAACCCTAACCCTATTTAGCGTCTGAATTGGCTACTAGCTAGCTGGACTGTGACATAAGTTAGCTAGTGGAGTAACACAATATATATACAAAAGTATATGTGGACACCCCTTCAAATTAGTGGATTCGGCCATTTCAGCCACACGTTGCTGACAGGTGTATAAAATCGAGCACACAGCCATGCAATCTCCATATAGACAAACATTGACAGTAGAATGGCCTTACAGAAGAGCTCAGTGACTTTCAATGTGGCACCGTCATAGCATGCCATCTTTCCAACAAGTCAGTTTGTCAAATGTCTACCCTGTTAGAGTTACCCCGGTCACTGTAAGTGTTATTATTGTTAAGTGGAAATATCTAGGAGCAATAACGACTCAACCGCGAAGTGGTAGGCCACACAAGCTCACAGAATGGGACTGCCGAGTGCTGAAGTGCGTAAAAATCGCAACACTCATTACCGAGTTCCAAACTGCTTCTGGAAGCAACGTCACCACAAGAATTGTTAGTTGGGAGCTTCATGAAATGGGTTTCCATGGCCGAGCAGCCGCACACAAGCCTAAGATCACCACGCTTCGGCTGGAGTTGTGTAAAGCTCGCCGCCATTGGACTCTGGTGCAGTGGAAATGTGTTCTCTGGAGTGATGAATTGTGCTTCAGTCTGGCAGTCTGACCGACAAATATGGGTTTGGCGAATGCCAGGAGAACACTACCTGCCCGACTGCATCGTGGAACTGTAAAGTTTGGTGGATGAGGAATAATGGTCTGGGGCTGTTTTTCATGGTTCGGGCTAATTCCAATGAAGGGAAATCTTAACGCTACAATGACATTATAGACAATTCTGTGCTTCCAACTTTGTGGCAACAGTTTGGGGAAAGCTCTTTCCTGTTTCAGCATGACAATTTCCGTGCACAAAGCGAGGTCCATGCAGAAATGGTTTGTCTAGATCGGTGTGGAAGATCTTGACTTGCCTGCACAGAGCCCTGACCTCAACCCTACCGAACACCTTTGGGATTAATTGGATCACCGACTGCAAACTAAGCCTAATCCCCCAACATCAGTGCCCATCCTCACTAATTCTCCTGCGGTTGAATGGAAGCAAGTTCCCGCAGGAATGTTCCAGCATCTAGTGGAAAGCCTTCCCAGAAGAGTGGAGGCCGTTATAGCAGCAAAGGGGGGACCAACTCCATATTAATGCCCATGATTTTGGAATAAGGTGTTTGACGAGCAGATGTCCACATACTTTTGGTCATGTAGTGTCTGTGGTTGAGACTGTAAAATTACGGGGGCAGCTTGACTGTAGTGCACATTTGATTTTCCTCTTGTATACCGGTAGGTATAAAGTCCAGCATACAATATATCCAATGTGAATTGGTTAGATTTGAAATCTGAAGCTGTGTGTGGCTGTATTGATGGAGACTGGGCTACTTCTATGTTAGAGTAGCAGCACCTGTTGGTGATTGGAAATGTTAGAGTTAGCTGTTAAATGTTCAGCAGGACAACAGTGTGTGGGACAGTGGTACCTTTTGGCATAGTGCCTTTGGAAAATATACTCAGTATACAAAAAAATAAACACCGTCCTAATATTGAGTTGCAGCCCCCTTTTGCCAATCAGTTTAGCCTCAATTTGTCAGGTCATGGACTCTACAAGGTTGAAAGCGTTCCACAGGGAGGCTGGCCCATGTTTACTCCAATGCGTCCCACAGTTGTGTCAAGTTAGCTGGATGTCCTTTGGGTGGTGGACCATTCTTGATAAACAAGGGAAGAACCCAGCAGTGTTGCAGTTCTTGACACAACCGGTGCGCCTGTCACCTACAACTGTATCCCATTCAAAGGCACTTAAATCTTTTGTCTTGCCAATTCACCTTCTGAATGGCACACATACACAATCCAGCCTTTTGCACACAATGTAGATAGACTCCTTTTTTTCTCTACTGTGTTATTGACTTGTTAATCGTTTACTCCATGTGTAACTCTGTGTTGTCTGTTCACACTGCTTTGCTTTATCTTGGCCAGGTCGCAGTTGTAAATGAGAACTTGTTCTCAACTAGCCTACCTGGTTAAATAAAGGTAAAATAAAAAGTGTCTCAAGGCTTAAAAATCTTAATTTAACCTGTCTCCTCCCCATCTACACTGAATTGAAGTGGATTTACCAAGTGCCATCAATAAGCAATCAGAGCTTTCACCTGGTCAGTCTGTCATGGAAAGAGCAGGTGTTCTTAATGTTTTGTCCACTCAGTGTATATGTTACAAGATATAGGCCTAAACATACATTTCTCCGACATTATTTCTTCCCATAATTGTTTAGTTTTGGATTGGATAATCTGAATGTAGATCCGTGGTTAAGTTTTGCCCCAAGCTTCTAATTTGTTAATAATTACATTTTTCGTTATTCCCATATTTCAGATTGGAGTTGCTTTTGGCGATCAGGATGATTGACGTGCGGGCGTGGGCGGAGTACGTGGTGGAGTGGGCGGCTAAGGACCCGTACGGCTTTCTGACGACGGTTATCCTGGCGCTCACACCCCTCTTCATCGCAAGCGCCCTGTTGTCGTGGAAACTGGCCAAAATGATTGAGGCGCGCGACCGCGAGCAGAAGAAAAAGCAGAAACGCCAGGAGAACATCGCCAAAGCCAAGAGGATCAAGAAAGACTGAGCCGGAGAGCGGGATCAGGAGAGAAGAGTGGCTACAGTACACAGCTCAACACTCTCTTTACTTGCCACACCCCCACCCCTTGTCTCTTCAACCCAGCCCAGCACTCTTGTCCAGTGTAGGAGGGATGTAGGCCCTACATGGAGGCCTTACAGCGCTGAGGGAACGGTATAGACCGGGGAGGCTCATTCGATGGGACTATCATCACAATGTGGAGATCCACCATCTGAGCTTGGTGGTGTTGCAGTACCTTGCATTCCATTTGTAACAACTTCGCTCCAACGATTTCATTAACTTGTAAAAAAAAAAAAAAAAAAAAGTTATCCATTTGAAGTTACTAATTAAATATCTGAATTATTTTCTTGTTTTTAATGAAGTTCTGAATAAAAAAATATGGCTGTTTTCTCCTTGCAAATCATAACCCTCCCTGAATGATGCTTATCTGAAAAGTTTGAGTTCCTGCCCAACTAGATGCAGTGCAACACCTGTGCATCAACCAATGGTTGCATGCCATGTCAACTGTTCAGTCGGCATAGATGGATAGCTATATCATGCGTTTTGATTATAGTTAAACACCAATCCAAGTGTTTTGACATTTGGCAGGAGTGTACTGTAGTCTGGCAGGAACTCGACCAAGAAGAGAGCCAGGCAATTTTCATACATGGGTTTTATTCAGTGTTTTTAACATCTAGACAATATAACACACACTTCTTGTAAAGGGACTACTCCTGAGACCTGCAACCATCTTGTGAGCTGTGCGATATCCTTTCCGTCATTTAATAAAAATAAAGAATTGTTTAAAAGGTTTGTAGTGTCATGTGTTGGGGGTGTATATATAAAATACAAAGCCATTAAATAAATTACACCTTGTCATGCAGAAAAATATTTAATATGTATGCCATTTAGCAGACAATTGATCCAAATCAACTTACACCAGTGCATACATACCTTGCTACCTTAAGATGACTGCCCGAACTGTGGATAATCAAACCCTACATCATGATCTACCAATTGAGAAACACAGGACCCCCTACTTTCCAGTCCTTACATCACATCCCAGTTCTCTCAAGCCTTGCAGTTTCATTTATAATCCACAACAAATCAAACAAGATATATTGACTACCTACAACTGAACTTTATATACAAAGAATTTACAGTAGGGTCAGGGAGATCAGATAAAATTGTCTTCCACACCCCATGAATGCCATTCACTGTCAAGTACTCCCTGATTCAATGCATATGAAGAGCAGAGCTTCCATTATTAGTTTACATCATAACCAGGGTCATATTCATTAAACTGCTTACGTCACATTTAAGAGCATAGTGACCGGTTTCCGTTGCCAAACGTTTTATGGTGTGCACTAATGAATACAACCCAGTCCAGATCCCAAAATGCATGTGAAAAGTGATAAAAACAAATGAGTTAGTTGTGCAAGACATTTTATAGATAAAACAATAAGTAGCATATTGTTTTTAATGTGTGCATGCTTTTCTCCTCCGACAAACAAAAGCTGATTCAAAAGCTGTTTAAGATTTCAAAACTCTTCCGCAAAGATCTCCGGTAGGAGAGACATGACTTTCCCTGATGACGTGGCTATCGAGGATGGGAAGACCCTTTTGTTCACCTGCTAACGAATTGGCATCTCCTCAACCACTTATCGGTTTCTGGGTCACAGAGGAGAGGACAGAAGAGAGAGTGGAGGACGAAATTATGCGCAAATGAGAAAAGGTCATTGAAGCTGGCCAGATCATGCTTCCTTCCCAGCATCCTCTCTCGATCTTGCCGATTTCAATTGTTCAGTCTTTTCAGGTCGCCGATCCATGGTGGTAATGATGGAAGGAAGCCTGTGAATACTTACATAGGGAGGGCCTATACTTGTTTACAGATGTCTAGTTTTTTGGATGTGGGTATGAAGAGAGTGCATATGCACAGTATGCATGTGTGTGTGTGTCTATTTCTTAGTTGTGTGTGTGTGTGTGTGTGGGCAAACTATGAATAGCACTGCATATAGCCTGTGTGTATTTCTTGTGTGTAGCATCGTGTCATTGTGTGTTAGGTACCAGTATCGCAATACTCAGAAGAACCATGACAAGGGAACAAAACATGAAGCAGAAAAACAGTTCTAATCTTGTAAACACACAGCCTTCTGTTGTTACCCAGAGTAATTGTTTATTTCCCAAGCTATATCACACAACTGCAGGAGTTCAGTTTGCTTCATGTTTTTATTTTTTTACCATGGAAAATCCAGTATCGCAGTACTGGTATCATGACCCAGTGAGCGTGTGTGTGTGTGGCTATTTCTTGGCTGCGGGTATCCAGGAACCAGGCTGGAATGTGTTGGCTGTACTGACAGGCTCCTCACTGGTCTCTGGCTGGCCGAAGCTAGTGGCGGCGGCGTGGCCCTTGGCTATGGTCTGTGCAGGCCGAGCCACCAGGCCCTCCTCGTACTCCTTAGCCTGCAGAGCCAGCTCTCTCTCATCCACCTCCCTCGCCTTTCCTTTGATGTGCTCCCTGTAGTGCTGGTTTTTCACCAGCTCCTGTGGGGAGTAGGGAACATACACAATATTAACCGAGGCTTTTCAACAGAGACTCAGTCCTTTGAAGGGATAGCTACTGGTGACAGTGAAGTCCTCTCAAGTCATCCATAAACTAGTGTCCAGTCTGTGGTGTTAGTCTTGCCTTGGCAGAGTCAGAGAGTGAGGGAAGCCTGGATGTGTTGATGTTGTGTGTTGGCAGCAGAACTAGTGGGCTGGGAACGGCGAAGGGAGACCAGGGCAATACAGCCCTGCTTTGGGGAGCAGGGGGAGCATATTGAGCTGCTTCTCCAGCTTGTTAATGACAGGATTTAATCCAATCAATTTATGTTGACTTGGACAGGGACGAGAGGAAGCGTTAAGAAGGGGACAAAGTGCCGGGGGAGTGGTTTTGGCTACACCACTACTCCAGCTGTGGACGACTGCGAATGGGCTGACAGTAAGCAGAAAATTGGAATAGAATGTTCTGGCAACACTGAGGTGGGATGACATTGGCCATTGGCATGGAATATACAGAAGAGGGTGCCTGGGTATTTGCTTTCTAAAGGCTTTCCCATAGCCTCCATTTCAAATGGACAAATAATAATAATAATAATTATAGTCGATTAGATGAACCTTGTATACCAACAAAGCCTAAACTGAATATGACTTATTGAGACTACAAAAGGCAGTTATACACCGAGTGTACAAAACATTATGAACCCTCCAGTGGAGGCTGCGGAGGGGAGAACGGCTCATAATAATGGCCAGAAGGGAGCAAATGAAATGGCCTGGAAACCACGTGTTTGATGTAATTGATATCATTCCACTCCAACCATTCCCACAAGCCCGTCCTCCCCAATTAAGGTGCCACCAACCTCCTGTGGAACTTTCCTAATATTGAGTTGCACCCCCTTTTGCCCTCAGAACAGCCTCATTTCGTCAGGGCAAGGACTCTACAAGGTGTCGAAAGAGTTCCACAGAGATGCTGGCCCATGTTGACTCTAACGCTTCCCATAGTTGTGTCTAGTTGGCCGGATACACACAGGAAACGGTTGAGCATGGAAAAACCTAGCAGCGTTGCAGTTCTTGACAAAAACCGGTGCGCTTGGCACCTACTACCATACCCCGTTCAAAGGCACTTAAGTCTTTTGTGTTGGCCATTCACCCGCTGAATGGCATACACACACACACAATCCATTTCTCAATTGTCTCGAGGCTTAAATTTTTTTTTTAATCTACACTGATTGAAGTGGATTAACAAGTGACATCAATAAAGGATCATAGCTTCACCCTGGTCAGACCATGTCACGGAAAGCGCATGTTCGTACACTCAGTGTATAATTTCAAGTCAATCGTCCTCTATGAACAAGGAAGCATTAAGATGTCCGAGTTCAGGTGGGCCTTCGCGCTTCAGCAAACAAAAGGAAAGGGGTGCTCAACAATGATAAAAATCACGAGAATGGCTTACCAAGAAAAACGTCCAAAAGGGCTAATCAGAGGTAAAAAGGAGTCGGAGCCCCCGACAAAAAAAAAAGAGGAAGGGATTGATTTTTTATTCTCACTTTAATCCTTTGTACAGGATGCGAAAAGGTGACTGACGTTTCCTCGGAGGAAGACGTCAGCTTGACGTCGAAATGTCAGGCATATTGCTGTGACTGTCTACACTCACTAGCACCTTCACACGCCAGCTCCAGTTTATTTTTAACACCTGTCCCCTAAAGTTCCTTGGCTCTGTTGGAAACTGAGAGAAAGCAAATCAAAGTGTTTCTCTTGAGCGTCTCCCCCCCCCCCCCCCCCCCGGTTACCCCGCCCCACAGCGCTCCCCAAAAACACAGCAGGGATACGCACCTCAATGGAGGGGGGCTGCTTCCGTCTGCCTCGGATCCAAGCTGGATGAGGGAACAGACAGAGTTAGAGCACCCACACTGCACACATAGCACGCCAGCAAAATGAACAGTTACACCGGACATCCAATGTAACGCCAGTTGCATGGCATCACACTTGTGTAATTACTCGATAGGTACATTAAAACAGTATCTAACTAGTAAGTGATCTCAAACAGATTTTGGCCTGTTTTTCATGCATTACAATTCCAGCCCGACAACAGACAGAATATGGCATCACTCTGATTTGCCAGTCTAAGCAGAAAGGGGACTGTAGTACTGCTACTGCATTTCAACTACTGTACAGCATAAGAGTAGAGACTGCAGATTTCTCCTCCTCTGATCCTTAGAGCAACCTCTCTACATCTATCTAGCTCTCCCGCCTCTGTTCTTTTTTTAGGTGTATTTTGGAAGGGCAGGCTCTGGAGAAAGAGAGAGATTTCCCAGCTTTTCCTTCAGCATGCCGGGACTCAGGGCTTCTTATCCCCCTCTTATTTGCATCCTGATGAAAATGCATGAGAGCGGGACGATGAGGGCTTAATGTGGATAAAGCAAGTCAGAGACAAAACATTTTGTATCTAGTTGTATGGGAAATGGAAACAGTTTTTGACATTGGCAGATAGGGTGACTGATACATTCATGAATACATTTCTGAATAAATAGCCTAGGCGATTAATGTTAGTTCTAGTACAGTTGTTGTTCTTGCCTAGCACTATTCTGTACTACAGTGTATTCCCGAGCTCCAGATTCACAGTATCCATGACACCATATCATGGAGGCTAGCAGACAAACAGCTAAAGTGTCAGTGTTTCAGCATTACCATCCCACTCTGAGGGTATGTTGCCTTCCAGGTACTCAAACTCTGTAGGGTTAACAGCCACCACCATCCGCTTGGCCCGAACAATCCTCCCTAAGTAAACAATGACAGAGAGATTTTTGAAAAACATTAATGCATGAAAATGCACATGATCAAGCGCATTAAAAAAAATCGAAAAAAAAAAAACCAGACAAACATTTTAGATATCGCACGCACACGACAGGACATGGATGATTAGCTCGTGGCCCTCAGGCCTGCTTCTCAGATCTCTCCAAGTGTGTCGAAATCTGGGCTAAGCCTTATGTAAATAAACCTCTCTACCCCCCCCCCCCCCCCCTCCAACAATGCCCTCCAAATCAACATCAAGCCATATAGGAGACAAAAGAGGTCAGATATCACAGGCAACACAAGAGAGATGAGCTGAGAGGAATACTAAAAACACTCTCTCACATTCTGTATCCTACAGCGCTAGTAGAAACACCACCAATTAATTGGGGGGAGGGGGGGGGGCAGTCGAGCAGGCCCAGTCACATTCAGGTGGAGGGAGGGTTGAAGGGATGGAAGGATGGAGAGAGGGTAAGAGAGAGGCAAATGATTTTAGGCCATGATCCTTAGGACGCAGCTGTAGAGGTTCTCACAACTTTCACTAATGAATGATGTCTGCCCTCCTGCCACACTGACATATCACATCACATTCCCAGAAGTGGGAGTGTGTGAGGGAGAGAGGGAGTGAGAGAGAGAGAGATAGGGGGTGGGGGCTCTCTAGAGAGAGAGATGATGCGTGGTGCATGCATTGCACATCAGCTGTTGTGAAGGATGAATGGACGGACAACATTCCACACACAGATCAATCTGTCAACATGCCATCAACTTCCAAACACAGACCAATATGTCAACATTCCATCACCATTCCACTCAACTCCATTAATCTGCACAGAGCTAAAGACCAGTGGACAAATGGCACCACCATCTCCAAACACACACCAGATTGATGAGCCTGATTGTTGTTCCAATGATAACAGATAGATATGACATGTAGATGGATGGATAAGGCTGGAGTAGTAGGAAAGCTAGTCCACGGACCATATCCAACATGTTGCCTCCTCTCCTTTATTAAGACAGAGGACAGGTGAAAGCAATAAGATGTATGCCAGGTAGGCCTATCTGCTTCACCAGTTTAATTTTCCCATCACATCACACTCTGCCTCTAACCCTATTACAGGGGCTGAGTCACAGGCTTACTAGGGCTCTTTCATACCGTCCCTAGGAGGGGTGCGTCACTTGAGTGGGTTGAGTCACTGATGTGATCTTCCTGTCTGGGTTGGCGCCCCCCCTTGGGTTGTGCCGTGGCGGAGATCTTTGTGGGCTATACTCGGGCTTGTCTCAGGATGGTAAGTTGGTGGTTGAAGATATCCCTCTAGTGGTGTGGGGGCTGTGCTTTGGCAAAGTGGGTGGGGTTATATCCTTCCTGTTTGGCCCTGTCCGGGGGTGTCATCGGATGGGGCCACAGTGTCTCCTGACCCCTCCTGTCTCAGCCTCCAGTATTTATGCTGCAGTAGTTTATGTGTCGGGGGGCTAGGGTCAGTTTGTTATATCTGGAGTACTTCTCCTGTCCTATCCGGTGTCCTGTATGAATTTAAGTATGCTCTCTCTAATTCTTTCTTTCTCTCTCTCTGAGGACCTGAGCCCTAGGACCATGCCTCAGGACTACCTGACATGATGACTCCTTGCTGTCCCCAGTCCACCTGGCCGTGCTGCTGCTCCAGTTTCAACTGTTCTGCCTGTGATTATTATTATTTGACCATGCTGGTCATTTATGAACATTTGAACATCATGGCCATGTTCTGTTATAATCTCCACCCGGCACAGCCAGAAGAGGACTGGCCACCCCACATAGCCTGGTTCCTCTCTAGGTTTCTTCCTAGGTTTTGGCCTTTCTAGGGAGTTTTTCCTAGCCACCGTGCTTCTACACCTGCATTGCTTGCTGTTTGGGGTTTTAGGCTGGGTTTCTGTACAGCACTTTGAGATATCAGCTGATGTACGAAGGGCTATATAAATACATTTGATTTGATCAATGCAGGTGAAGGAAAGGAGACAAGGAAAGGAAGGCCCTTTCGGCTGTTGAGATACACCAATAGTAAATCGGGCCTACTGCTCTTTAGTTCTTAGCTATGCTCTAGACTAATGACTAGTGTACAGGCAGCTATGCTACAGTAGTTACTAAGTTACATAAGCCCACTGCACAGTAGCTAGGCCTATCAGTTGGTTCAGACTATGAGGAAAGAGATCATATATATTGTTCTATTTGTTTACATACAGGCCTTTATCATTCAGCTGAGAGCAGCTTCGTAGGAAAACCCAGAGGACATCAAATCCAAGCAAAAAGACTGGCATCCTAGGTAATACCAACAAATACATTTACAACAGGTAATAAGCTAATTATAAACCGGTGTTATCCACATTTGCATTGGGTGTGGGTGGTGGAGGATAAATATAATGGTTAAAATTATACAAATTATACAAGCGTTCTGCTTAACTATAGCCTAGCTAGCGCTTAAGCATAGAGAGAAGCAATCACCCCCCCACTTCTCTCACACACATTTACCTCCCCCTCTTGCTTTCTCCAACGCCCTCTCTCTCTCTCTCCGCTTCCCTCGTCTTGCCACTTTTGAATTGCTGGCATGACTAAATCCTTCTACCATGGCTTTTATCCTTGGATTTTAATAAAAAATATGTACATATATTTATGAAACAAGCCCATTCCTCCCACCACACCCACACCCGTGCAAGCTTTCGCGCACACTGACAATTCTCATGAAACCAAGTCTGAAGAATTCAGCTATATATCGTCCAATTTTTTAAAATAATTTACTATCATACTAAGGCTCACTTTGCTTGGTTTCTGGCTCATTAAGTTGTTTTGAGCTTAAACTGCAGAGCCAGCCCAATTCTTTTTTTTTAAGAAAATGTTTACTCAATGTCATTACCGTAATGCATCCAGGTCAATTTTGTAGGACTTTAAATACATTACATTTGTAAAAAAAAACATAAAAAAAAAACATATTTAATTAAAACCAATTAAATATTGTTTAAAGCGGTACATATTCAAAGAGAGTTATCAGGTCTGGGTATTCACATTACAAACTAGTCATAAAAATAAAATAAAAAGGTGTCTGAGCACGTTTCTCATTACCGTAGCATTTCTGCACAAAGTAGAGTGGGTTTTTTTGTATTACGTTTTTTCGACCCATAATTCATTACTACGAAGAGAAGCTCAAAGATGTCTACAAGATAAGCTGGTCCTTTCTCATGATTAAATATGATAATTCACCCCCTTTATCCATTTTAGATTATCATTACCATTAATGTGTAATGTTTGAGCAAAATTGATTTCATAATTTACAGTATAACAGATTAGAAAGAGCATGAATGTGTCAATAAATGGCTTCTGCCATTGTTAACTAAATTTCCTAAGAGCTTCTCATTACTGTAATGCCAATTTCTCATTACCATATGGTTGTCTGTTATGGTAATTAGACGTTCAGTTAAGGTAATGGTAAAAACTGTTTATGATTCATGTACAGTGTAACTCCCATCACACTGTGTGTGCAACAGATACACTGCTAACCAAACAGTGCTATGTGCATGCACACTTGAATTAAAGGTTAACTACACTCAAAAACTATTTTTTCTTCGATTTTTCCCAGACCCCCAAAAAATGGTATCCTGGGAAATCATTCTAAACAGCGCACCCGATAACGCTTCCATACTTAGAAAGAGGTGGAATCTAAAGATGGAACAACTAGGATGGGTTGCTAATATGACTAGGATTATGCCCTTGGCTTCTGGACAACGAAAACAAGTTGACAGCCAATGGACAGGGGAGAAATGGTATAGCGGTGAGGCCAATAGGGAAGTAAATGGAAACAAATTTGCTCAAATTATATAATTACTCCTGTCTATACATTAAAAAAAATCATTGAAAATAGTTCACCAGAAAGCATGATTTAGCCACAGAGGAATTGATGATCATTAGCTTATTTTAAAAAATTGCTGTTGAATTGTTTCAAATCACACGCTTGTAGGCCTATGCCTATTTGGAAAGCCCACAATTTGGGCAGTGCGTGGCAAAAGGCCTGGCTGATTGTTGAGTTGCGGCTGTCATTGAAAAGCATCTAAATTATGTTTGAAGATAATGTGTCTCGAGTATAATTTAAAATGTTGAGAAAAGAAGGGAGGGGTGTGTTAGCGAAGATATAGGCGAGTCTCTCTGCAGAATGGCTCCTGACAGTTCTTGCACATTCATTGTGTCAATTGTTTGCCCATTGATCCCCCCCCCACTTGTGAGAAACAAGATTTTTTTTTTCATAACCATAATTTTCAGTCATTGTCAATTTTTTCATTATCTTTCGTTTGGAGTGCTCCATGTTAGCAATGAGCATGTGTATGGTTTCCCTGTCATGATCATGTTGAGGGAGCACACGCACCTAAGCACGCATAGAAGTACCTGGCCTGCTGCGTAGAAATGTAAAAATAAAAATAAAATAAAAAACACTTTCCTATATCGATTGCGAATAATAATATATCACAGTGAGCTATTTGAAAAAAAATCCAACAGTCTCCCCCTTCGATGTGAAAAAGCAATGGCTCCCGAGTGGCGCAGCGGTCTAAGGCACTGCATCTCAGTGCTAGAGGCGTCACTACAGACACCCTGGTTTGAATCTAGGCTGTATCACAACCGGCCGTGATTGGGAGTCCCATAGGGCGCCCACAATTGGTCCAGCGTCGTCCGGGTTTGGCCGGTGTAGGCAGTCATTGCAAATAAGATTGTTCTTAACCGACTTGCCTAGTTAAATAACAAGTTATTGGCCTACAGACGGAGTTCCAATGCGCGGATTTTCTTTTAACCACCAATGGATCACAGTGTATCAATGTGTCCATTCGGCAGAGGCTGGTGATCTCACATTAGTTGACGTTTAATTTTTAGATTTGAAACATTTTAATTCAGATTTTTATGATTAACCACAGGATAATGATTGAAAAATTTAAAAATTATTGAAATGAAAAAAATTATAACTGCCACGCAGAATGATAGAAATGGTAGGATAAATTGTAAGCTTTCCCAAACTTGAAACTCACCGCCTATGAAGTCTTTATAAAATAATGACCTCCATGTTTCCATGGTCGAATTTTGCCTATAAGCTACTTTGAAGCAAGGTAAGACATGCCTAATAACATTAAATAAAACAGTCAGATTTCAACAAGTATGTTTTCAAAATGCATACTGCTTCTTGCTCACATTGTAAAGCGTTGGGTGACACGTTGACAGCCTGTTGTCTGCACTTGAACGGTGAATGGGAGGTGAGCTACAATTACCAGTTGAGAAATAAAAATAGTAGCGATTTTTAATAGTGCACCAAAACTGTTTTTAACACGCGATTGCATTTAGAATTGTTGCGCAATGAAAGGGCTTATAAAAGCATGTTTTACTCCAGTAGCAACCAGCTGAGGACCTGCAGGAGAAATTCAGCTCAAAATGTCCGCGTGTGATCTGTGTGTTGGATAAATAAGATACATGACGGCTAACAAAAATACACACAGGCCAATGTACTTCCACTAAATGATGCAAATGAACCTATAGACCGTTAAACAAGATGTCAAATGTTGTCAGAAGGTGGGTGTAGCTGGTGCATGAACTCAGGCGCAGGAGAGCAGAATGAGTGAGCAACGTACTTTACTCAAAATAAAGGCACAAGGTAACAATACACTTGACCAACAATAAACGGTAATCAATTAGGCACGGGTGAAAACAGCACCCGTCGAAAACCAGCCATAACGTACCGAATGAACATAGAAACAATCACGCACAAAAACATGGGGGAAACAGAGGGTTAAATACATGAACATGTAATTGGGGAATGAAACCAGGTGTGTAGAAAAAAGACAAAACAAATGGAAAATGACAGGTGGATCAACGATGGCTAGAAGATCGGTGACGTCGACCGCCGAATGCCGCCCGAACAAGGAGAGGGACCGACTTCGGCGGAAGTCGTGACAAATGTATTTATATCAATGAATAAAAATCATTACTTTGCAATGGGATTTTTTTTCTCCGTGTCATTTTGGCTGGCAGCAGTTTAGATTAAAAAAAATATATATAATAATATTATTGTGTTTTCATTTTTGGGGAGCCATAAGCCGGCTTATGGCCACAAGACACACAATCAAGAGTCTCTTCACAGTCCCATTGTCCAGCACAGAGGCTGGGAGACGCACAGTACTGTATAAAGCAATGACTACATGGAATTCTCTTCCGCCTCAGGTAACTCAGGCAAGCAATAAAATCTGTTTAAAAAAACGAATAAGGCAACCTCAAAGAACATTGCGGGCTGTGAAGAGACGCAAACATTATTCTTAGTCTTACATTTGTTTTCTTTTTCTCTTTCTTTTTAAATAGTAATACTTTTAAAGTAGTAATACTGTTCTCTTTAGTCGTAGTGTTCCTAGTTTCCATTTGTGTTGCTGTTCCTGTATTTTGTCATGTTCTGTGTGGACCCCAGGAATAATAGCTTCTGCTTCTTCAACAGGACACTGGGATCCGAATATTATTTAATTTTTTCAAATTCAAAGATGAATACAAGATGATGCCGAAACATTGGTGGTTTATACCCAATACATTACTGGGAGCTTACAGTGCCTTCAGAAAGTATTCACACTCCTTGACTTTTTCCACATTCTGTACAGCCTGAATTTAAGATGGGATTTTGTGCCACTGGCCTACACCCAATACCCCATAACGTCAAAGTCTAATTATGATTTTAGACATTTTTACAAATCAGTTAAAAATAAAAATCTTTAATGTATTGGGTCAGTAAGTATTACTCTTTGTTATGTCAAGCCTAAATACCTAAAGCCTAAAGGAGTAAAAATGTGCTTAAAAAGTCAGAATAAATTGCATGTCCAATAATAATGTTGAACATGATTTTTGAATGACTACCTCATATCTGTACCCCAAACATACATGTAATTGTAAGGTCCCTCAGTCGAGCAGTGAATTTCAAACACCGATTCAACCAAAGACCAGGGAGGTTTCCCAATGCCTCGCAAAGGGCACCTAAGTTGGTGGTTGAAGATATCCCTCTAGTGGTGTGGGGGCTGTGCTTTGGCAAAGTGGGTGGGGTTATATCCTTCCTGTTTGGCCCTGTCCGGGGGTGTCCTCGGATGGGGCCACAGTGTCTCCTGACCCCTCCTGTCTCAGCCTCCAGTATTTATGCTGCAGTAGTTTATGTGTCGGGGGGCTAGGGTCAGTTTGTTATATCTGGAGTACTTCTCCTGTCCTATTCGGTGTCCTGTGTGAATCTAAGTGTGCGTTCTCCAATTCTCTCCTTCTCTCTTTCTTTCTCTCTCTCGGAGGACCTGAGCCCTAGGACCATGCCCCAGGATTACCTGACATGATGACTCCTTGCTGTCCCCAGTCCACCTGGCCATGCTGCTGCTCCAGTTTCAACTGTTCTGCCTTATTATTATTCGACCATGCTGGTCATTTATGAACATTTGAACATCTTGGCCATGTTCTGTTATAATCTCTACCCGGCACAGCCAGAAGAGGACTGGCCACCCCACATAGCCTGGTTCCTCTCTAGGTTTCTTCCTAGGTTTTGGCCTTTCTAGGGAGTTTTTCCTAGCCACCGTGCTTTTACACCTGCATTGCTTGCTGTTTGGGGTTTTAGGCTGGGTTTCTGTACAGCACTTTGAGATATCAGCTGATGTACAAAGGGCTATATAAATAAATTTGATTTGATTTGATATTGGTAAGATGGGTAAAAAAGAAAAAAAAGAAGCAGATATTACATTTGAGCATGGTGAAGTTATTAACTACACTTTGGATGGTTTATCAATACACCAAGTCACTACAAAGACACAGTTAGCGCAGTTGCCGGACAGGAAGGAAACCGCTTTCACCATGGGGCCAATGGTGACTTTAAAACAGCTACAGAGTTTAATGGCTGCGATAGGAGAAAACAGGGTGGATCAACAACATTGTAGTTACACTGCAATACTAACCTAAATGACAGAGTGAAAAGAAGGAAGCCCATACTTTAAAAAATTTTTTTTTTTAAACATGCATCTTGTTTGCAATAAGGCACTAAAGTAAAACTGCATAAAATGTGGCAAATAAATTAACTTCATGTCCTGAATATAAAGTGTTATTTTTGGGGTATATCCAACAAGACATCACAGAGTACCACTCTTCATATTTTCAAGCATGGTGGTGGCTGCATCATGTTATGGGTATGCTTGTCATCGGCAAGGACTAGGGAGTTGTTTTTTTTAATAAAAAATAAACAGAGCTAAGCACAGGCAAAATCCTGGAGGAAACCCTGGTTCAGTCTGCTTTCCAACAGACACTGGGAGACAAATGTACCTTTCAGCAGGACAATAACCTAAAACACACCTCCAAATATACACTTGAGTTGCTAACCAAAACAGCATTGAATGTTCCTGAGTGGCCTAGATACAGTTTTGACTCAAATTGTCTTGAAAATCTGTGGTAAGACTTGGAAATGTCTGTCTAGCAATGAACAACAACCAACTTGAGAGCTTGAAGAAATTTGAAATATTGCAAATATTGAACAATTCAGGTGTGAAAAGCTCTTGGAGACTTACCCATAAAGACTCAAACTGTAAATCAAAGCCAAAGGTGATTCTAACAGAGGTGTGAATACTTCTGTATTTCATTTTCAATAGATTTGCAAAAATTCTAAAAACATGTTTTCACTTTGTCATTAATGGATATTGTGTGTAGATGGGTGAAAAAAAATTGAATCAATTTTGAATTCAGGCTGTAACAAAATGTGTAATACGTCAGAGGGTATGAATACTTTCGGAAGGCACTGTACATATAGAGTGTGCGATTCTCTTTATTTTTTTATAGCCTACAGCTTACTCACATATTGGTTTCCTTACCCGTAAGCAGTCTATGAACGAGACAAGACAGCAATCCATGCTTGGGTTGTGTTTACTTCGTCACCGTCTCCAACCTTTTAGCATTAATAGCACAAAACCAATGTAAAGTGAATATCCCTGATATTAGCATTTTTCACATTTAATTTCCAAATCATCTTAAAGTAACTTTGAGCTATACAATCGTCACACTTTGGGATGATTTGGACATGGTTTTGTGTTATAAATGCTAAACAAAAACAAAGCATGGATTGCTGCCTCACAGCAGTTCATCGATTGCTTATTCGTTAAGGAAACCAATGTACTAATGTAATTTGGGTGAACTATCCCCATAAGACTACTTTTGAGGTAGGAAAACAACTTAACATTTGCTTGTGTGATGCCCCTTTAGGGGTTGTGTACTGTAATAATGTAGTAGTCTAATAAAACAGAACAACCGGAATAATCAAACATCTTGTTACTAAAGAAAGAAAGAGGGCTGCATCAAAAGCTAGGGTGGAGAAGCATAAAGAGCAACTGGAATAGAAATCCAGATCTGCTTGATGAGAACATAAGGAAAGAGGTATAGTGCATTCGGAAAGTATTCAGACCTCTTGACTTTTTCCACATTTTGTTACATTACAGCCTTATTCTAAAATTGATTTAATTGTTATTTTTTTCATCATCAATCTACACACAATAGCCTATAATGACAAAGCAAAACATTTTTTTTTGTGTAAATGTAAAAAAATAATAAATGAATATCACATTTACATAAGTATTCAGACCCTTTACTCTGTACTTTGTGGCAGCGATTACAGCCTAGACTCTTCTTGGGTATGACGCTACAAGCTTGGCACACCTGTATTTGGGGAGTTTCTCCCATTCTTCTCTGCAAGCTCTGTCAAGGTTGGATGGGGAGAATTGCTGCACAGCTATTTTCAGGTCTCAGAGATGCTCAATCGTGTTCAAGTCTGGGCTCTGGCTGGGCCACTCATGGACATTCAGAGACTTCTCCCGAAGCTACTCCTCCGTTGTCTTGGCTGTGGGCTTAGGGTCATTGTCCTGATGGAAGGTGAAACTTTGTCCCAATCGGAGGTCCTGAGCGCTCTAGAGCAGGTTTTCATCAAGGATCTCTGCACTGTGCTGTTCATCTTTCCCTCGTCGTGACTAGTCTCCCAGTCCCCGCTGCTGAAAAACATCCCCACAGCATGATGCTGCCACCACCATGCTTAACCGTAGGGATGGTGCCAGGTTTCCTCCAGACGTGACGCTTGGCATTCAGGCAAAAGAGTTCCATCTTGGTTTCATCAGAACAGAGAATCTTGTTTCTCATGGTCAGAGTCCTTTAGGTGCCTTTTGGCAAACTCCAAGAGGGCTGTCATGTGCCTTTTACTGAGGAGTGGCTTCCATCTGGCCACTCTACCATAAAGGCCTGATTGGTAGAGTGCTGCAGAGATGGTTGTCCTTCTGGAAGGTTCGCCCATCTCCACAGAGGAACTCTAGAGCGCTGTCAGAGTTACCATCGGGTTCTTGGTTACCTGACCAAGGCTCTTCTCCCCCGACTGCTCAGTTTGGCCGAGCGGCCAGCTTTAGGAAGAGTCTTGGTGGTTCCAAACGTCTTCCATTTAAGAATGATGGAGGCCACTGTGTTCTTGGGGATCTTCAATGCTGCAGAATTCTTTTGCCACCCTTCTCCAGATCTGTGCCACGACACAATTCTGTCTCCAAGCTCTACAGATAATTCCTTCAACCTCAAGGGTTGGTTTTTGCTATGACATGCACTGTCAACTGTGGGACCTTATATAGACAGTTGTGTGCCTTTCCAAATCATGTCCAATCATTTGAATTTATCATCGGTGGACTCCAATCAATTTGTAGAAATAATGAAATGATGAATGGAAACAGGATGCACCTGAGCTCAATTTCGACTCTCAAAGCAGAGGCACTGAATACTTATGTAAATAAGGTCTGTTTTTATTTTATTTTAATAAATTTGCACACATTTCTAAAAACCTGTTTTCGCTTTGTCATTATGCGGTATTGTGTGTAGATTGAGGAAAACAAATGATTTAATCCATTTTAGAATAAGGCTGTAACGTTACAAAATGTGGAAAAAGACAAGGGGTCTGAATACTTTCCCTTATGCACTGTATATAGAGAGTAAAGTTGTAGACATGAGTGTTATTGATGACATACTTAACCTTACAAAAAGGTTTGGTAACAATGCACATGACATTCATTGCTTTTATACCGGTGTTGTGGCCAGAGCTCTAAATCAACATTTTTCAGAGGTAGAAAAGTTGTTTGTTTGTTATTGATTAAGATTTAGTCTACATTGCATCTCCCTGAAGAACACATCCATTTTTCATTTCTTTCTGTGCCACTAAATGTTTGCATAGTAAAGTTACCAGGTTGTTAGTAGGGCTGCACGATATGGGCAAAAAAAAAAAAAAAATGGAATTATGATTTTTCAACCAAAGATTGCAATTTGACTTGCGATATAGATCGAAACACTTGGGTGAACTGTCGGAATCAGAAATTGAATAATTTTATAATCCAATTGTTGTTTGGCACTACAACAAATGAAAAAGCCAGGACGGAGTGATGACAGGGTAGGACCCAAAGTGTTTCCCAGGGGATCCTAAATCACATTTGATTCAGAACATGCTGTTGCACAAACATGCTGATCTACACCACCGCTGGGAGCAACCTGTATTGGAGGTAACGTTTGCTTTGCCCTAGCTAGTGCATTTAGCTAAATGGCATTTAGCAAGCCAGCTAGTTAGTTAGCGATTAGCATTATTTTAGGCACTTGTTGCAACACTGTAGTCAACCTTCACTAGTAACCATGTTATTGCATTATAATTGCATACTAATGGGATTTTAACTGTTGGGATTGGGAGGGACTGTTGATAATGAAATGTAATTGGATTATTTTCCATATTTTCACAGGTACTAAATACAAAAGAGAAATGGACTCAGTGACGGACTTGACTTCTAAAGAACACAACAACATGGTACTGGGAGGGGGATGGGATGTGGTGGAGCTGGGTAGTGGTGGGGAGTTAATGATCAATGTTGTTCTTAATGCTTCACATATAGTTCCAAATGATATTTTTTGCTCTCGATGAAGTACCATTTGCTCATTTACTCATATTATTATTGTAATAACTCTCCTGAATCTTAGGCAAAAAAAATATATAATTAAAGTGCAAAATGTTCACCGTGCCATGTTTTTTCTAACTTTACAAGTGTTACGGTATTGAGATTTTTTTGTTTTGTGCATGGTCTTGGAAAACGTGTACATAAACAAAATAATAATTCAGTCTGAACAGTTAAGATGATTAATTTAACAGACAATTTGAGATGGTATTTTATCCATTACAAAATAGATGTTATTTTTTTATTTACCAAGAGTAATACCAAGTTTGTGAGAATGACTCACAACCACACATACGAGGGAGGCCTGTCTGTCTGTCCATCTGTCAGAGGTAAACCTCTCTCTGCTCTACTGTCTTTTTCAGGGCAATATCAATATTTCATTATACACGTCGTCCAATTACAGCTGCAACAGAACCCACAATCAAAACAGATCCATCCTAAATACTACAACCAAATCTACAACAACAACTAAGGTTTCTTCTAGGTTGGAAGTAAATGAGACAGTGGTTTGGTTAGATTGAATAAGGTCAGCTACCTCAACATTGACTTTGTCGTCAGGCAAATATCATACCAATACAGGTTATAATATGATGTACACAGAGTGTACAAAACATTAGGAACACCTGCTCTTCTTATGACAGACTGACCAGGTGAAAACTATGATCTCTTACTGATGTCACCTGTTAAATCCACTTCAAATCAGTGTAAATGAAGGGGAGCAGACCAGTTAAAGAAGACTTTAAGCCTTGAGACAGGGATTGTGTGCCATTCAGAGCGTGGATGGGCAAGACAAAATATTTAAGTGTCTTTGACTGGGATATTGTAGCAGGTGCAGGCGCACCGGTTTGAGTGTGTCAAGAACGGCAACGCTGCTGGGTTTTTCACGCGCAACAGTTTCCCATGTAAATAAAGAATGGTCCATCACCCAAAGCACATCTAGCCAACTTGATACAACTGTGGGACGCATTAGAGTCAACATGGGCCAGCATCCCTGTGGAATGCTTTTGACACCTTGTAGAGTCCATGCCCCAAAGAATTCAGGCTGTTCTGAGGGCAAACAGGGGGTGCAACTCAATATTAGAAAAACGGGCCCACAGAGGAGGTCACACATTGTTAAATTTTACTGTGCTTCACCAGATTTAGAGGGAAACCATCATCACATGACAAATGGACCTAGGCCAGTCTTAATGGACCATTTGGATCATTCTCAGACAGGACAATAGGTGGAAATCCTGCACAGTATTTCTGTCAGTGGGTTTCATCACAACCACCTCAGAGCAGAGCTCCCAGTATATACAGGCTACACAGAGTATGCCTACCTTGAATAGCCTACATAACCCTAGTCTAACAGGGATTATTAGGAGTTTTGAGCCAGTCAGTGTGGGGGTGTTTTCTGCTTCCCAGTTTAGAGCTGAACCCTCCCACCCTGTCTTACCCCACACTCCCTCACCTTCGGTCTCCTCTCCCAGACCTGGGGGAAGGGTGAGGAAAGTGTGTGTGTGAGGAGAGTGTGTGAGGGGCTCCTTCTCTCAGTCTGACCCTATGACAGGCTTGCGTCCTCAGAGGAAGGCTTAGGCCGAAACGTTTATCCAGGGGTGCCGTATATATGTGTGTGTGTGGGGGGGGGGTACATTAGGTACATTTTTTTCTTCAATATTAAATTATTAACCTTTCATTATTAATATAATATTTTATTTACAATGTACTAATAAAACTAACGGTTTCTTTTTCCTTTTCTTGTTTTTGGCAAAAGTTAACATCCGTAAACTGAGAAGAACAAGACTGAGAACAAGATATCTCAAAGTAATGGCTGGATTGCCATAACATTTGTTGTGCACAATCAAGACCCCAAGTGGAAGAAACCTATTGACCTTTCCTCTAGCGCCATCATCAGGCATTTTCATTTCCATTTTGTTTTCCATTTCCACTTTAACAGCTGCTGATTTTCTAGCTGGTATGTAATACTTAGTTCAAAAATATGCTGCGGATTTTATTATTCTGTTTGTTATATTCTATAGATGATAATTTATTTTAATTGAAGAGTTTAATGTATATTTAAGTTGTATTTATTTTAAGTTATTCATTCATGTTAAGAGAATTTTTTATTCAAGAATTTTACCATTAAAATTACATTTAGACTGTAAAAGATGGCCTTTAGCACATTTCTTATAGAGGGTATCAGTCTTGCATCAAATAGTGAATTCCACTGGATGCAGAATGTTGCATGCATGTCTGCACAGTGTTATATTTTCACAGCTCACCATCAGTAAATATTGTGCAGTAAATATTGGACTACAAGAGAGTGCAAGCCTGCAAAGGTAAGAGTTATTTAAAGTTTTGAATGGGTCGATTGGGTTCTGGAGGTGTGTGGTTACAGCAATTGCACAGGGTTGGTGTGGCCTGTGGTGTTGGGGCCCAATGCGATATATTTTCATGGGGCCCAAAATCCCTAGCGGCGCCCCTGCGTTTATCTACTTACCCCTGAATGAAATAAATACTCAAAAGAAACCTTGAATCTCCTTTTTGAGAATGTTCCAGTTACATCATTTAGGCTTGCCTCCCCCTCACTCACCAGGGGGGCACATAGTCCCCAGTCACGTGCGTGCGCACACACAAACAAACAGGCCCAGATTAACCTGCAGGATGAGAGGGAGGACAGTGTTGCTCACCATGAAGGACGAATACAGTGCATCAAAGGAGAGGCCACGCACAATCAGATTAAATCCCTCCTCATGAATATTAATGAGCCATCTCACCGGTCTGAGCTCGATTCATCTGCGAGGCTGCGATGAGACCAGGTTGAGGGAGGAGCGGAGGGAAACGGACGGATGAGGGGTTGCCGTGGCAGCGAGAGCGGCAGCCAATCAGTGTGTTTCTCCTCTGCTTCTGAGGGATGATGTGCTGTGAGTGGGCTCTTTGAAACCTGAACAGACCCTGTTAAACTCCCATCATCTGCTTCAACACCCAACACACCCCTATGCCTCTGCACACACAGACACACACAGTCCAAAGAAGTTCTACTGAAGAGGACCTGACATGTTTTTTTACCCTCTGCAATGTCATCCATGACAGAACTGGGACAGCACCTTACATCTATCCATCCCTCCGAATCTTGAATTAGTTTAATTTTTGATTATTTAGTCCAGAAGCTTTGACCAGAGCCTTTATCCTGCCTTTGCTGTGAGCTGGCTGTAGATTAGTCCTGTCCTAAACCTCTGCATGGCAATGGACAGTTTTATGAAGAGAGTGATCAGGTGCAGCCACCTCACCCGCCCAGCTAGTATAGTCCACCCTACCCCACTCACATCTTCCCCTCATCCTTTTACAACAGCTAATGTGTACTTAATTCGCCACACATCAGCTCTCTCTAGCGGCTACATTCATAATGTAGAGAGCCCCCACCCCGCACACACACTCTTCAGTCAGATAAGTAGACTAGACTATTATGCAACCTTCACATGTAATCTGTAGTGGTGGGCTCCACTCAGAAGCAGCCTGTAGTGATGTCATTGTTCTAGACGTTCATTTCAAGCTTGGCCACCACCTATTAACACTCTCTAAAGGGCTGTCGGAATCGTTCACCTCACAAACCACTGCATCTTACCGTTACGTTGTGGAACATGGGCTATAAAAAAAAACAGGTAGTGAAGCTAGTCTTTGTATGGATGCTGACCTGTTTCTCGCTCTGAGCTGTATGTTGCTTCGCCCGCCCAGCACATGACGTCCATGAAGAGAGCTGTCCACCCCTTTCTATTCTCCTCCATCCATCACGCCATTCAACAAACCCCTCTCTTTGTCTTCCTGCCACCTCCACCTTCTCTTGCTCTGTACTCATCTGTTCCCTCCACCTTCTCATGTCTCCCTCTTTCTGTCAGTATCCTTCCCTCTCTCTCTCTTCCTCCCTCCCTCTCTTCCCCAAAATCATAATTTCTGTCAGTATCCTTCCCTCTCTCTCTCTCTCCCTCTCTTCCCCAAAATCATCATTTCTGTAAGTAATCCACCACCTCTCTCCCCCTACGGGCTTATTTCCCCCTTGGTCAGAATACCCCCTGTATCTATCTCCCTCCTTCCCTGTATCTCTCAGCCTGTTAGTTTTATGAGAATAATGTGAATTCAATAAGCAGAGGAGCAGATTTGAGGAGCGGAGGAGGCCGTCTGTCTTTTCCGTCTGACCTGTTGGCTTTCTGACAGACAGAAGTGTCAAGCCCTCTCAGTCCAGAACGAACCCAACTGACTCAGATTGATGCCAACCAGCTCCCTGCAGCAAGTAGCTCAACTGGAAAACAGACTCAAAATAGCCTTATTTGTTTTCTCCTCTCTTCACACATAGGCCCAACGTCTCTCCATCTTCGATCTCCTGTTGAAAGAGGGGGGGAAAAAAACAAGCCTCGGCAGAAAATGGACTCCTGAGGTAGCCTAGGAGGTTATGCCTTGTGGTGTAGAAATAACCATTAGGCCTACATCGCATACTGTAGCCTATGGACATTTCCGTGGATAAACCCCCGATGATCACTAACACAGAAGTTCATAGGAGCACATCAAATTTGGTGTCAAATGAAAGCGAAGGGTCTACATTTTCCCACCCAACATATTTGGGAACAGGCCTAAGCAAAGGCTTTGTTTCCTGGAAAAGTGGTCTTAGAAAACATCTAGAAGAAAAAGTAGGTCCAACGCAGCCATTTTTATCTCAATATCAAATAATTTCCCGGTAACAATTAAGTACCTTACTGTGATTGCTAAGAAACCATGTTAATTTAAAGAAAAAAGCAATTTCTCAAGTAATAACTTTGCTAGGACTGTCTGGGAATGGTTCGAGTGGGGAGGGAAAACTGAAAATGTGCTGTTATTGGCAGAGGGGTTTGGAACTCTTTCGTATGGGTCCATTTAAGTAAATTTACCGCATGATGATGTCACCATGGAAGGCCAAAACTCCCTTCCACCAAAGCAGGAATAAATTTCAGGCGGTCTTTTCAAACAGCTCTTACAGTAAAAGGGCATTATAATAAATGTACACAATATTATTCCAACCTCATTGTGGAAATACACAAAACATTAAGAACACCTGCTCGTTCCATGACAGACTGAGCAGGTGAAAGCTATGGGCCTGTCATGCCAAAAAGTGTCTCCCCCTGCATCACAATGGGATTCGATGAGTTCTAGCTTCTGTTGCTAGGGTGGTTGTTAGAACTTTTGGTGGTTGTTAGCAAAATTTTGACCGGCCTAAGTAATTAACCAAAACGTCCGTTGCCATGCTGGTTTATTGGCTCCATTTTACTTCATAGCGGTCGCAAAGGACGGAGGCCTCGGGCAGAACTGGTTCAATTTCACCTCATAAGTACTCGCTCAGTCCGCGCAACATTATTACCTCAGAATTCCTCACCAAGGACGGTGTTTTGACGGCGACTACCTGCTGACTACCTACTGCTTCAGAGGACCGAAAAGAGAACACTTTGTTTACCACATATTTGTCTTTATTCAGTTCCTTCAGAAAATATTCAGACCCCTTGACTTTCCACTTTGTTACATTACAGCCTTACTATAAAATATATATATTTTTTAAATCGGAGCAATCTACACACCATAACCCAGGTTTTTAGAATTTTTTTTGCAAATGTATGAAAAATAAACTGAAATATCAAATTTACATAAGTATTCAGATCCTTTACTCAGTACTTTGTTGAAGCACCTTTGGCAGTGATTACAGCCTAGAGTCTTCTTGGGTATGAAGCTACAAGCTTTGCACACCTGTATTTGGGGAGATTCTCCCATTCTCTGCAGATCCTCTGAAGCTCTGTCAGGTTGGATGTGGAGCTTCGCTGCACAGCTATTTTCAGGTCCCTCCAGAGATGTTCGGTCGGGTTCAAGTCTGGGCTCTAGCTGGGCCACTCAAGAACATTCAGTGAACATTCAAGCCACTAATGCATTGTCTTGGCTGTGAATGCACTGTGCATTTGCAATATGTTTCAATGGGCATTTATCATCACGAATTTGGCATGCTCAAAAATACTGCAGAAATGCAAAATTGACTGGACCGATGAACTCGGGATGGCTGGGCAGTGATTCTGGTTCCTCTCCATCGCTCGTTGGTGTTGATTTCAGAATGTCATTTTGGTGATGGTACCGCATTGTTTAAACATATTGCAAATGGACAAAAGTCAGCCAGCAAGTCACCGTCCATCAGTCAATTAGATATCATTCTGACACCAAACTGATACAAACTGACCCCACACCCACTTTTTCCAACTCGTTTAGAAGCCAACTATCACATATTCAGAGCTGGCCCAAAATGCACAGCTCCTTCTGTTCAAACCATAATAAAAACATAAAACACGTAGTTACATTCTAGAAACGTTAGGGTCAGTCTCTATGGGCCGAGGCGGTTGCAATGCACCTAGTCTTGCGACTCTGGGACATTTCTTAATGTTGTCATTTTCGTGATGAATTGAAGTTATTGCAAATGTACGAGGTTGTTTCTCGGTCCGAGAACCTTCTAGAGCCACGTAACTCACCACGCACTATCGACCTGAGCTCTAGAACAGGTTTCAAAAGTTTCAGAACTCTAGATCTGACGGTTCTTTAATAGTTCGAACAAAAGTAACTATTGCAGGCTCTGTCTGTCTCTACGCACCACACTGTGTCCCTCCGTCCAAGCTGTGTGTGTGCGCGCATTTTTCTTGGAAATTTTATGGGAGACAAGACTGATTTACAGTTCATGAGGGTTGCCTGATCGCACATATTACGTTTTGGAAAGATCAGACTTTTTTTTAACCCTTCGAAACAGCCCCTATGACACCAATTATGGCACTAAAAGTGCACACATATCCTCATTGGGGTATGCTTTTACAGAATCCTGAGTTTTAAGTGTTTATGTTAAGAATTGACCGATCTACACAGGGTTGAATGCAGTCATTTTCACATTTGCAGGTTATGTACATCAAAACACCTTTTGGGTGAATTTAACCACTTCCGGTTGCTCCAGGAAGCTTAGAATCGACACAGGTAGACCTCATAGTGGCCTGATGGATTGTCATCGAAGACAGGTTCATAAGTCATTCATAACACACATAGGCTTCCGGTTGAATTTAGGGGTGCAGGCAATGTATTCCTATGGGGAGAGAAGTTAGTGAAAACTGTTTGATGTAAACACCTTCTTTTAACTGTTAAGAGTTAATGCACGGTCAAGGTTAGGCTTGCACAGATCGGGAGGACCTCAGGAATGTTCCTGAGGTCGAATTGTGCTTCGAACCCTAACTGTTCTCCTGCTGTCACCCAAAAGCACCTACAATTTAGGGCCAGGCTTCATTATGAGCTCAGACCAAGCAAGCTACGGTCTAGCGGGGCATCTCTTTGAACTCGGCACAGCCTAGAGATTATGGTAATGCCATTGCAGGCTCTGAGTGTCTTTAAGCACCGCACTTTGTCACTCCATCCTTGCTGTGTGTGTGTGTGTGTGTGTGTGTGTGTGTGAGAGAGAGAGAGCTTTTCTTCGACATCTGTTGGGAGAAATGACTGATTTACAGTTCATGAGGGTTGCCTCATTTATTTTTTATTTGACCTTTATGTAACTAGGCAAGTCAGTTAAGAACAAATTTTTATTTTCAATGATGGCCTAGGAACAGTGGGTTAACTGCCTGTTCAGGGGCAGAACGACAGATTTGTACCTTGTCAGCTCGGGGGTTTGAACTTGCAACCTTCCGGTTACTAGTCGAATGCTCTAACCACTAGGCTACCCTGCCGCCCCTAATAACACAAAGTTTTGAAAAAATCTGACCTTTTAAACCCTTCGAAACAGCACATATGACACTATTTAAGGCACTTCCGGTTTACACAGGAAGCTGAAAGTGAACACATATCCTCCTTTTGGTAGGCACTTATAGAATATTGAGTTTTAAGTCTATGTTAAGAACTGACTTATTTACAGAGGGTTGAATGTGTGTGTCATTTCAGAAAATCACGGGAAAAAAAAAAAAAAATCACAGAAATCTCGCAGAGCTCTGAACATGCTTTAACTGGATCTGTAACTTTAAAAAAACATTGTACGATTTCTCTTAAATTACGATAGATAAATGGCTGGTTCTTTTTTTATTGACACCGTAGGTTTATTTACTTTGACGTGAAGCGGAAAAATTTGCGCTCTATATTCATTTTTGACCTTTAATCCCAGAAAAATGGCCATAACTCAAAAACTGTTGAAGCCTCGACGCCATCTTGTTCAGGGCCAACTGCCCATTATGCCAAACCGATGCGCACCAAGTTATCTTCAAAGTATTTTCCGTTTAGGAGAAAAGGCCACGTCGTGATTGTTGATGTTTTGTACATTTGCGATATGATTCCATTTGCCCTCTTGTGGGATTTACCAGGACAGCGGAAAAATGACAAAAATTTGACAATTTTATCAAACGGAAATCGAATGTCCGAGAGACTTCATTTGATGACTTCCTGGAAGATCATGCTTCACCGTAGGGATGGTGCCAGGTTTCCTCCAAAACACGGTGCTTGGCATTCAGGTCAAAGAGTTCAATCTTAGTTTCATCAGACCAGAGCATCTTGTTTCTCGTGGTCTGACAGTCCTTTAGGTATCTTTTGGCAAACTCCAAGCGGGCTGTCATGTGCCTTTTACTGAGGAGTGGCTTCCGTCTGGCCACTCTACCATAAAAGCCTGATTGATGGAGTTCTGCAGAGATGGTTGTCCTTCTGGAAGATTCTCCCATCTCCACAGAGGAACATTGGAGCTCTGTCAGAGTGACCATCGGGTTCTTGTACACCTCCCTGACCAAGGCCTTCTCCCCCGATAGCTCAGTTTGGCCAGACGGCCAGCTCTAGGAAGAGTAATTTAAGAATGATGGAAGCCACTGTTTTCTTGTCAGCTGTGGAAACTTATATAGACAGGTGTGTGTCTTTCCAAATCATGTCCAATCAAATTAATTTACCACAGGTGGACACCAATCAAATTGTAATCAAGGATTATCAATGGAAACAGGATGCACCTGAGCTCAATTTCAAGTCTCACAGCAAAGGGTCTGAATCCCTATGTAAATAAGCAGTTTATTTTTAATACATTTGCAAACATTTCAAAAAACCTGTTTTCGCTTTGTCATTATGAGATTGTGTGTAGATTCTAATAGATAACTGGAAGGATATAGCTATGTACAACCATTTTCCATCTAGCTAGTTGGTCATCTACATGTTGCCATCGATACATATGTCTATCATGTTGAGGTATCTAGCCATAAATTAAACCTGACCAATCAAATGGATAGGTGTAAGCAACTATGGTAATTCCAACTGCCCTTAAATAGACACAGATAGGGAAGGGGGGGATGGAGGATTAAAGAGAGCGGAAGACAGCAGTGCAAATTTACTTAAGACTCAAGTATTTCAACAACTCTTCTCTTCCAACTTGTTAGGCAATCACATGTACCTACAGGGGAAGGATGGCCAGCCACACAGGAGGGTGATTTTCACTAAGGAAGAGAAAGAGGCTATGCTGACCGAGATGCATGCTAGCCATTTCAGAGTGAAGTGCATGGTTGCTAAAAATCAACCTACACTTCTTCTGGCGTGAGATTGTAAAGGATGTGGTTAGCTGGGCCATGTGAAATAACCTTTTTGTTTATCAATCACATTCTATTATACATTAAATTAGTATGTTTTCAATGAATGTCATATCAGAGAGCACACAGTGTTACAAATTGTCACGTTGTGTTTGAAGGTAAGTACCGGTCTAGCCTGCCAGAAGTTTGAGAGGGTGAAGACTGTGGCGCCGGAGTTGAAGCCCATTAGTTGTTTCACCATGGCACATGGACGGTAAATGTCACAATTCACATTTTGCCCTGATAAGTTGTTTTGTAATGGTTGCTTTATTTGTTCACAGCAGAGTTCAATATTATAGAATGTGTATGTGTCAGTATCCTTACAAACATCTGCATATTGTACGACACAAATACGGGTAGGAATAAAGTCATCTTCTCTCTAACACTTTAAAATGTTACGGGTTAACCTCATCGGACCCTTCACGAAATCCAGGAATGGCAACAGCTGGTGTCTGACGGCAACCGAACAGTTTACCAAGTGGATGGAGGCAATACCCATTAAGGCCAGTAAAGGGAGAGAACGTGCTTAACTCTATAAATGTCCTTCTGTAACCCATTAAAAAGGGTGCTTGAAACCAAAATGTGATTTTCATTTAGTATGATACCCATCAAGTATGAGACTGGCGAGGCCACCACGGCGATGATGGACATCTTTAACATCCACGGTTCTCCTGAGGTCATCTTGACTGACCAAGGTCGTGAACTCTGAAACAAGGTATGGATGTTGTAGGTTATATTCTGTCACCAATGGATTGTTTTGCAATTTAGTTTTTGTTTTTCCGTCGTACATGACCAGACATACACTACATGACGAAAAGTATGTGGACAACTGCTCATCAAATATCTCATTCCAAAATAATTTACATTAATATGTAGTTGGTCTCCCCTTTGCTGCTTTAACAACCTCCACTCTTCAGGGAAGGCTTTCCACCAGATGTTGGAACATTGCTGCGGGGACTTCCATTCAGCCACAAGAGGTCGGCACTGATATTGGATGATTAGGCCTGGCTCGTAGTCTGCATTCCAATTAATCCCAAAGGAGTTCAGGGCTCTGTGCGGGCCAGTCAAGTTCTTCCACATCGATCAACAAACCATTTCTGTATGGATCTCACTTTGTGCACAGGGGCATTGTCATGCTGAAAGAAGAAAAGGGCCTTCCCCAAACTGTTGCCACAATGTTGGAAGCACAGAATCGTCTAGAATGTCATTGTATGCTGTAGCATTAATCCTCCTCCACCAAACTTTACAGCTGGCACTATAAATTGTGTCGGGTAGCGTTTTCCTGGCATCTGCCAAACCCAAATTCGTCCGTCGGCCTGCCAGATGGTGAAGCCTGATTCATCACGCCAGACAACACTTGCGTTTCCACTGCTCCAGAGTCCACTTGTTGAGAGCTTTACACCACTCCAGCCGATGCTTGGCATTGCAGATGGTGATCTAAGGCTTGTGTGCGTCTGCTCGGACATGGAAACCCATTTATGAAGCTCCAAATGAACAGTTCTTGTCCTGACATTGCTTCCAGAGGCAGTTTGGAACTTGGTAGTGAGTGTTGCAACTGAAGACAGAGAAATTTACGCGCTTCAGCACTTGACGTTCCCGTTCTGTGAGCTAGTATGGCCAACCACTTTGCGGCTGAGCTGTTGTTGCTCCTAGACGTTGCCACTTCACAATAACACTAGGGTAGCTCTAGCAGGGCAGAAATCTGACACACTGACTTGTTGGAAAGGAGGCATCCTATGACAGTGCCACGTTGAATGTCACTGAGCCCTTCAGTTAGGCTATTCTACTGCCAATGTTTGTCTATGGAGATTGCATGGATGTGTGCTTGATTTTTTTTTTTTACACCTGTCAGCAACGGGTACCTACCTTCAAACTCCGTGCCTCTGCTTGACATCATGGGAAATTTTAAATAAATCAGCCAAGACCCCAGAAAGAAAATTGTGGACCTCCACAAGTCTGGTTCATTCTTGGGAGCAATTTCCAAATGCCTGAAGGCACCATGTGCATCTGTACAAACAATAGTACGCAAGTATAAACACCATAGGACCACGTAGCAGTCATACTGCTCAGGAAGGAGACACATTGTCTCCTAGAGATGAACGTACTTTGGTGCGAAAAGCGCAAATCAATCCCAGAACAACAGCAAAGGACCTTGTGAGGATACTTTTGTACCGGTTTCCTCCAGTATCTATATCCACAGTAAAACAAGTCCTATATCAACATAACCTGAAAGGCCGCTCAACAAGGAAGAAGCCACTGCTCCAAAACCGCCATAAAAAAATCCAGACTACGGTTTGCAAATGCACATGGGGAAAAATATTGTACTTTTTGGAGAAATGCCATCTGGTCTGATGAAACAAAAATAGAACAGTTTGGCCACAATGACCATTATTATGTTTGGAGGAAAAAGGGGGATGCTTTCAAGCTGAAGAACACCACCCAACCATGAAGCACGGGGTGGCAGCATCATGTTGTGGGGGTGCTTTGCTGCAGGAGGGACTGGTGCACTTCACAGAATAGATAGCATCATGAGGGCGGAAAATTATTTGGATATAAATAAGCAACATCAAGATAATAGCCAGGAAGTTAAAGCTTGGTCGCAAATGGGTCTTCCAAATGGACAATGACCCCCAAACATACTTCCAAAGTCGTGACAAAATGGCTTAAGGACAACAAAGTCAAAGTATTGGAGTGGCCATCACAAAATCTCAATCCCATAAAAAAAATTGTGGGCAGAACTGAAAAAGCACGTGCGAGCAAGGAGGCCTACAAACCTGACTCAGTTACATCAGCTCTGTCAGGAGGAATGGGCCAAAATTCACCCAACTTAAGCTTATGGGAAGCTTGTGGAAGGCTACCCGAAACATTTGACCCAAGTTAAACAATTTAAAGGCAATGCTACCAAATACTAATTGAGTGTATGTAAACTTCTGACCCACTGGGAATGTTATGAAAGAACTAAAAGCTGAAATAAATAATTCTCTACTATTATTCTGACATGTCACATTCTTAAAATAAAGTGGTGATCATAACTGACCTAAGACAGGGATAAAAAAATAAAAAATGTTACCCCCCCTTTCATGGTATCCAATTGTTAGTAATTACTATCTTGTCTCATTGCTACAACTCCCGTACGGGCTCGGGAGAGACAAAGGTCGAAAGCCATGCGTCCTCAGAAACAAAACCCAACCAAGCCGCACTGCTTCTTAACACAGCACGCCTCCAACCCGGAAGCCAGCCGCACCAATGTGTCGGAGGAAACACTGTGCACCTGGCTACCTTGGTTAGCACGCACTGCGCCCGGCCCGCCACAGGAGTCGCTGGTGCGCGATGAGACAAGGATATCCCTACCGGCCAAACCCTCCCTAACCCGGACGAAGCTAGGCCAAATGTGCGTCGCCCCACGGACCTCCCGGTCGCGGCCGGCTGCGACAGAGCCTGGGCGCGAACCCAGAGTCTCTGGTGGCACAGCTAGCGCTGCGATGCAGTGCCCTAGACCACTGCGCGGACAGGGAATTTTTACTACGATTAAATGTCAGGAATTTTGAAAAACAGAGTTTAAATGCATTTGGCTAAGGTGTATGTAAACTTCTGATTTCAACTGTGTTTCCTACCCCCTCCAAGTTTTTTTGATTGGACCAACCAGACCCTCAAGACTGCCAATGGGCAAGTCCCTTGACGTACCAGGAACGATGGGAGGACAACATGAAGGTAATTCTCTTTGCACACAACAGCAGCGTCCAGGCGTCCACCGAGTACTTGCCCTATCACCTGATGTATGGACAGGAGCCGCAGCTGTTTACTGAGGTAAACAAAGCAATTGCATATACCCTGTCCCCTTTAACTCTGCTCCTGTTCTCCTAACACTGATATTTTTTGTCTTCCTAGGGTTACCTCAGTGGAAGCCAGCAATCTTCTCCAGTTGGACGGTTAACCACTGAAAGCTCTGACGCCATACACTTCGTTGAAGCCCAATAGACAAAGTATGTTAAGCTTTGGTTGACATTTGAAAAAGCAAGAAATGGTAGTTATGCTGAGCTTATAAACATCTACCTCTTCAATTTACTTTGCAAAAATGACTTTAGGACCATCGACTGTCCGAGCCACCCAGGAGGCATCTCATCCACCAGAGCCAGTGAGTTCGGACCAGTCTGATTCTCAGAGGGGGACCCGCTTGAAGGAGGCTATACTTTCAAAAACTGTTAAAGTACATATCTCCAATTTAGAACAATGCACTAATCCATACATTTTCTCACAGTAAAGTGTAACCCCTGTGTGTTTGCTTGTTTACGTCTCTGTCTCCTACCCTGTTCCCTTTAACTCTGCTCCGGTTCTCCATGAACTAGGGGTTCTGCCAAACACCCAGACGTGGATCCACCCAATGTCCTCCATTACCAACCACCCTCCAACTTTTCATTACATCTACTGTTATTGTCATGTTGTCATTATCTGCTAAGAAAGTTGTCTCGCTCGATCATACTGGGCACATAATATGTGAGATACACAGGTGAATTAAAAACACTAGCACTGCAAACGCAGGTGAACTAAAAACACTAGCACTGCAAACGGCCAGAGCAAAGAGAGCAGCAGTGCCTGGACTTTGCAGTCTCCCTGTTCAAATCTCCCTTTCCGAGACTGGCTGCCTGTTGAGAACAAGTCTATCATTACCATGTGAGTGTACAAATCATCTGTGAAAATAAATTAAATGACACAACTGCACCAAAAATCAAAACGTTTATATATTTAAATCGTAAATGTCGTAAATGTTTTCACAGCTGTTTCACGGGGTGTTTTTCATGGTTGTAAATTGTACAGTATCCCTTGATGGTATTTGTTAGTTCCACATTATTCATTGTTGTATCCTAGGACCTACAATAAAAAAATATATATATATATTATTCAACCACAAAGGTGTACTGATGAGCTATGCGAGAGAGAAAACAATTAAACCAGAAGAGGACAAATGAAATAATATAATTTCAGTGTAGATAAAGGAAGGTCAGCTTAAAATAAAAACATGGCAGCCAGACAAGCCAGTGTATGACTCAAACGGATTTGCATATGGAGTGGAAATTAGCTGACTTTGATCTGTAAGGTAAGTAACTTTGTGTCAAGCAGATTACACCTGTTCTTTGCTATTTCCGAAATGTAGCAATGTTTAAGACATGGATTTCATGTTGGAATGTTAACATGGTACCCAAAAGTAGTTTGAAGTAATGTTGTCATCTTATTAGCTAAACAAAGGTTGTTTAAACAGCAAAATTGTCATGGAAATCAGCCTTGTTTGCATAGAAGGGATGGATATAATGTAATTTAGGAGGTAATGTTTTGGGCTGGGGGCAATTATTTGGCATGAAAGGCCCCCCGGTTGCAAAAAACATCTTAGGTTCTTACCTTAAGGAATAATTTCCCCTTGCCTAAGATAATTGTTTAAGAACATTGCATAGAGCCCTAAAATATTTCCTTAGGTAAGGGCACACTTAACCCTGAAGGAGTTTTACGGTAGTTTGAAGGCATGTATGGCAGAAAGAGTATCTGGTTACCATGGAGACGGCCTGATTCACTAACTAAACCTCCTTAAAAAGAGAGCATTTCTCTCTCACAAAATGAAAGCTATTTTGCTACAATCAAGACTGGCTAACCAAATTGCTTCAGAAGATAAATCACATTTATTGCGGTACATTTTTCCCCAAACTTGTTTATATTTCTTTCTAGTACGTCAAGCTATCTTACAGAGTATATATAGCCAGCTAGTTTTGTAGCCATGGATTGTGCACCTTCCATTGTTTAGCTAAGTAGCTGGCTGGTTGATGTTTTCCTTTTGTAACCAGTGCAGATTAAAAGGAACAGTCACCTCCACAAATGCTGTTGACATTGATACCCATGCTGAATGAAGCACTTAAGGGTGCCCATGAGGTCCTTTAATTTAAGGGGGAAATTGACCTTAAAATGAAGGAAAAGGAAATTAAGGAAAAATAACATTTACTTCAGGTGTTTTATGCAACCGGGCCATGATCCTTTATTGATGTTACTTTTTAAACTCACTTAAAAAAAAAAAAAATCAGTGTAGATGAAGGTGAGGAGACAGGTTAAAGAAGGATTTTTAAACCTTGAGACATTTATTATGTATGGGTGCCATTCAGATGGTGACTGGGCAAGACAAAAGATTTAAGTGCCTTTGAACAGGGTATGGTAGTAGTTGCTAGGCGCACCAAAGCTGCTGGGTTCTTCACGCTCAACAGTTTCCCGTACAGTGGACAACAAACTAGAGATGGTGGGTGTTGAAAACTTCTTTCTTGTGCTTTTTGAGGTGGAATAACACGTTATTAAATCTAAACCTGTTCCAATAAAATAACACTTAAGGCCTGGCTAATGTGTGTCCATAAGAGGACAACATTGCTAGCTGCTAGATGAACTTGGCATGATGATGGGTAAACAACCTTCATTGAAAGCCCAAGCATGGCAACGCTGCCATTCAATGAAGATGATTTAATACCCCAGGCAGCTTTGGTCATAGGCCTCCATGACAAACCCAGTGCTGGCGTTGAAGAGAGGCCTACAGCTTCCTTCATCTCCCCCTGGGGACAGCTTGTGGCTGAGTAAACAGCCATTTGGAACCCAGTCGCTCTCGGCTGTGACTTCTTCCATGGAATATATGCAGCCCGAATTAACGCTCTGATGACACACAGCCATCTGTTGTTGTGTTAAGTGTGCTAAGGCATGAAGTGTTGAGAATTCACTAGCTCGTTCTCTTTTAAGGTCCGCAAACGTGCACGCGCACACAATCTCCCCTCCCACACTAGACAACCTGAAAAGGCAGAACCAACCAAAAGCCTTTCAGTTTTCACTTCATGGAACAGAGCCTCAGAATGAATTAAATAATAGGCAAAGGGACAGGATAGTAACAGGAGGACAAGTCAATGCCTCTTTTCTCTCACAGTGTGGTGCACCTCTGAAGCCCTCAGATTCCTCCTCGCACAGCGCACGGACCAATAGATTAAAACTGCATAGCATACAGCGCTAAGTGAATAGCACTAAAAATACATCCTTTTCACTGCCACATGAAAGGGGCTGCCTTTCCCCTGTCCACTATTGAGCAGCCACTGATTCCAAGACAAAGGCTACACCTCCTCAAAGAGGCAAGGGGGAAAAAAATAGCAATCATACAGGCAATTATTTTCCAATCCGCCTGCAGCGGGCGATAATGTCAGCTCTCCTCTCCGCTCTCCCTAAATAAGAGGGGATGGGCATCAGTGCTGCAGCCCGGCTGCCATTAAGACAAATGGGCCAATCTCCAGAATGCCTTGCTTTCTTCCAGTCAGTGTGATAGGGCGTCCCTGCAGTGAGGTTGAGCCAGTCTGGGTACATACAGTATAGCGACACAGAAAGACAGAGGAACACAGAAAGGGATAGGCTTATGCTCTGTGTTCATACGGACATAGGCATCGTAGCCTGGTAGCCAGATCTAGGCCGAGTTTGCCTTCAGCCAACTCCTTTGTTGTCGTCATGTTTGGAAACAGATCTGGCTAACCAATAACCACCAGGTGGCCCAGGCTAGGGACATGGAGTTAGGCCTACTTTTCATTACTATGGCAGGCATAGATAGTCTGTTCTGTGTACACATTCCATTTCACCGATAGCCAGTCTGTTTCTCCTTTAGCGTTGCTAAGCCAAAAGGAGTTAGCTAAAGCTAGAATGGACTGGCAACCAGGCTAAAAGAGGCTCGGTGTACATTTACAAGGGTACTGTAGTATGTTGCTGGGCCCAGCCTTTCACATAACACAACCACTCTGATATTCTACACAGCTCTGGACAGGCATCAAAAAGAGCTGGAGTACAGAGAGAGAGGGGGAGGGAGAGAGAGAGAAAAAATAAAGTGATAAGAGGGGAAAAGATGGAAGGGAGAGGATAGAGATAGCTTGAACAAAATAACACTGGAATATTTTTCCCAATTCTGTCCTGGGCAACCGAACCGAACACAGCATTATATTACTTACGCCCCAGTTTCATACAGCCCAACAGATTGAGAGGGATAGACAATAGGAGCACTAAAGTACAAATAAATAAATAAATGAAAGGAGGACAGACTAATAGGGACAGGTGAATAGATTGAGCAGATAGTTGAGAGAAAGAGAGTTACCTATGAATTTACTAAAGAGAGGGGGAGGGAGAGAGATAAATAGTTTCCTCCTCCACCTGCGTTGCTGTTGTATAGAGCCTGCAGTCTGTCTGTGCAGTTTAAGATTTTTTTTTTAAAGAGCAAGAAGTATGAACTTAATAATACATCCCCCTTTATTTCTACAAGGTTGGAGTGAGCAAAAGAAAGAGGAGACATCGCGTGCCTCAGTGGCGTAGCGCAGTTTCACAGGTGCCCCGCCCCGCGCAAGGCAATATATAATACAAATCGCCAAACCTTTTTGTTTTGTTTTATAGCACTACTAAATGCTCGAATTTTGTTAGCATTATGGCCTGTTTTCCTAGATTTAGAACATAAAGCAACACTTCTAAAGCAAACATTATCTCTTAGGTCTTGCACGGCAAATACTTCCATTGCTTAAGCATGTGTTGCGGAACAGTGCTGAAAATATTTTTGCAGAATATTGAGAGAAAAAAAAAAGTTTAAGGGCGTTAGCCATAAGTGACAAAGTTGACAAGCCACTGACTGAGTTTGACAACAGATACTCAAAACAGACATTTGTGTCTTTAAAAATAAAAAGTTCAATACAAACATTTGCAAAATATGGGAAATGATTCATTTGAATATCCCCAATAAAACAACCATTCTGTCAGATTTGTTCCACTCTTACGGAGTTGAGTTGACATTAGACAAAAATTTGATAGATCTTTTATTTTTTTCTTCTTGTTCATTCACACATTAGCAATTTAGTTTTCCTCAGTTGCTTTATGACTTTAAAACCTAGTTAAATGTCACATATTTGAACCAAAAAGAATATTCTATTTTAATCTATCAGAGTTGACAGTTTATAGTTGAGAGTATGGTGATTCCAATATTGTTCGTTTAAATCGATCAGAAGTAGAGAACTTTACAGACCATGAGTGTTCTTGTGGCACTACATGCAATGAGGACATGGGTGAGAGGGTGTAAAAAGCTTGTCGGGGCTACGGGTTGGGTGCTACGCCAATGGTGTGTGTGTGTGGTAGTAGCTGAAGACAGTGCAAAGCTCTGGCCTCCCTGTGGTGAGGAAGAGTGAGTGGAGAATCAACCATTATGACCCGTGTCATTACACAGCCAATACGTGATGACATAAGTGTGCATGTACTTGAAGCCTAGGCTATTCATGCACAAGGGGTCCCATTGAGAAATCACCGTAGGCCTAATGACTGAATAACAAAAGGAGGTCTTCCCTGTGCAGTAGCCTAGACCTAGACTGTGCTGAACACAGGCCTCTACGATGTTTGAATACCCAGCCCACCTACATGCTTTGAAATAACTTACGGATTACTTCACATTAAGAAATAAGACGAGGTGGGCAGAGGTCTGGTAAACAAACACGACGACAACAACAACAACAAGGCAACAGTAAACGCGTCGTCCCCCACAAATGACGCAGTTAGTGAGTGAATGGGTACAAGGCCAATATCTCCTCGCTAAATCCTACACCACGAGAGGGAGATCATCTTGGTAAATGAATTAAGATAACATGGGTTTACGGATTGAAAATGCAGACCTAGTCAAACCATTTCAATAGGACGAGTGTGGGCGGACTGGAGCTCTCACTACATCGAGTCGCTGTCAGTCGATACTGTAAAATGTTAAACCTTTACCATGTACCTATGTTTGTCCGGTGTAAAATCGGGCCTGTTTTTGTTTGCTGAAATCCACACCAACAGTTTCCTAGTTTCTATTGCTCTAAAATGGCAACTTGGCGCAAATGCCCCAATTTAATCTCAGATTATGTAGGGTAATCTACATTTTAGAGCAATTGAAACTAAGAAAAGGTTGGTGGTTGTATTTGACAAAAGTTTTATTCAAAAGTATGGATTTCAGCAAATGACAGGCCCGACTTTACTTAGGACAAACATACGTACACTGTAAGCTTTTAAGATTTTACAGGTATCAACTGCCAGCGTCTCAATGTAGTCGGAGCTCCAAACCACCCACACTAGTCAACGCTCAACTCCCTTGTACATTGAGATTTCTCAGCAAAGATCAGGTCCCCTCAATCCATACTAACCGGATTCATTATGATCTAAAAGGCAAAACTGACCCTAAATCTCTTCTCTCCTAGATAGTACTGACACGTGAAAGGACTGGGTGAATTTCAATCACATTGTTTTGCATTTTTCAAACTAGATGCTGAGACAACACACACTCCTTACGTTATAAATTGAAGAAGGACGTATCTCTGCTACAATGTCAAGCCTTGTCAAGTCATTGGTGAAGGAAAGGAGACAAGGTAAGGAAGCTATTTCAGTCTACAGAATAGCCTGAATGTCCTCGACCTTGCCTACTAAGAACCTTGCTACCTGAGGGACAACAGTGCCTAGTCACCACGGCTTTGTCTGCTGACTCACATCTGAGGCTCGGCTTATATATTAAGCTACACTATCTTTCTCAGATGAGAAATCTGACCTTGTTCTACATCCTCAAACAATGGTTGAATGGAAAGTGTCTGACAGGGTTGCAGTGCCATATTTTGAGGGCATTGATGATGGGATGTTTTAACAGAGATGGGCTTCACTGAGCTTTGACGTGTCAAATGTGTTTCAATTAACATACAATGAAAAAGAGTGTATGGAATTTATTGAAGAAACTGATGTGATTTGTTTGGGATATATCAAAACAGGTACACGTACTCCATCTAGTGGTTATATCTTACATGAAACAAAAAGAGAGCCAAGATCTCAATAACATGTAGCAAAGAAATCAAAATTCAATACCACTAATGTAATAATCTCGATTAAAATTAAAGTGTAGAAAAATTGTCACGGTTTGAACTAGCTATCATTTTACATATTGAAACGAATATTTGCTAGCTAACATAGCTACTGTTACATTTGCTTACTTTGTAGCTTGTACCATTTACTGTAACGTTAGCTAGCCATCTAAAACGTGTAGCTTCTAGTTAAAGTAGATAGCTAATAAAACTGGAGAGTTTCAGAAGATAGCTGACGTTACTTGTACCTGGGACAACAATAACGTGACAGAGGTGGCTTTCTAGGTCAAAGTTTCTAGGGATGAGGTAGCTAAAGCGTTAGCAACTTACCCGTCCAAGTTTTTTGTTCGGGCTGCAAGTAGTATTTATTTCCGAAATGGTCGGTGCCCACATGTTCTTTTATCACCCCAAAGCTCCGGCGTAATAGACCCCCGATCCTGCTCATATTGAGCAAATATGATATAGCTATCGGGCTCGTATTTTTCACCACACAACCTCCCCTATCAACGCATGTTCAATTGGATTTGTTGTTTATGCAATGTCCCGTATCTAAAAACAGACAACAGTAAGATATGTTTTAATTGGATGGCAGAATCAGAGGAACCAATCAATGCACTTGTTATGCCAGCGAGGTCTCAAAAAATCCTGACGTAACAACATGGCCGCGCACACCCCTTGTTGGCTGGAGCTATACTAGCTTGCTAAATGAGTTTAAATAAAACAGTTTGGCTGATTCAAATGATTTTATTGACGTTTATAAATTTCAGATCACAGAGATTTATTGTACACAAAAAAGTTTGCAAAACTGGTTTAGTAGCTAACGATATTGAATTTGTACATGGTTAGCCAAGCTAGTTATGCTATGCTAGCTTTAGAACAACCATAACAAACAGTCATGCTAGCTAGCTAAATTATTTAAATATACATATATTGAGGGACGTTTTTGGGGTTTCTAACAGCAAGACAGGCTGGACTCGACGACACACTTTGCCTGAGACGGGCAGAGTCAACAATGAGGGGGAAAGTTGGCCAAATTATCATCCCATCTAAACACTATTCCATTGTTTCTTTGATGGATTCCCTTTTATACGTGGGTTTGAAGGATGCTTGTTTCCTAAAATGAAAAAAAGATGCTCGTTTCCTGATGTGTAGCCTATTTAGTAAGTAAAATCAAAGTTTATTTGTATCATTAAATATGAAATCTCTCTTCACTCTGTCATTGGTAGTAGGTCTGACAATTGAGAACATTATTTTTTTATGATTACCATATAGCCTAGGCCTATAACGTAATGCATGCTTCCTTCATAACCTGATTTCAACATAACTTGATACATGAGCAAGCAACCTACAACAACTCAACATGGACATGTGTTGCCTAGGTAGCACATCTTTAGAGTCCTGGTGCTGTTGGAAGCTAACCCTCTCCTCGTGTCTGTTCTGTAGCATGCTATCTAGAGGGGCAGATGGAGTGATTGTGGTGGTTGACCTGGAGAACAAAAGCAGGAAACCACAGTACCCCTGTAAAGCAGTGTGCACGGTAGACAGTTGTGTGTTGCTCACATATCTGATGGCACCCACTAGATGGCAGCATCACTATAACTGTGTACTTCACTAGGTATTGGTGGACAGGAGTGGTGTGAGAGAGAGGGTATGTGCTATTGTGCTTCCTCGAAAGCACTTATCTGCCAATGATGAGTGTGCAAGCAGTAGTGTATGTATTTGACAGTGCATGTCAGAGCAAAAACCAAGCCATGAGGTCAAAGGATTTCTCCATAGAGCTTTGAGACAGAATTGTGTCAAGGCACAGATCTGGGGAAGGATACCAGAAAATGTATGCAACATTGAAGGTCCCCAAGAACACAGTGGCCTCCATCATTTTGAACCCGGTCTAACTTCTCTGGAGAGCACATAGCCAAGACAACACAGGAGTGGCTTTGGGACAAGTCTCTGAATGTCCTTGATAAGGCCCAGACTTGAACCCGGTCGAACTTCTCTGGAGAGACCTGAAAATAGCTGTGCAGTGACGCTCCCCATCCAACCTGGCAGAGCTTAAGAGGATCTGCAGAGAAGAATGGGAGAAACTCCACAAATACAGATGTGCCAAGCTTGTAGCTTCATACCCAAGAAGACTCAAAGCTGTAATCACTGCCAAAGGTGCTTCAACAAAGTACTGAGTAAAGGGTCTGAATACTTATTTTTTTAATCAATTTGTACAAATTTCTAAAACCTGTTTTTGTATTGTCATTATGGGGTATTGTGTGTAGATTGAGGGGTACCAGTCAAAAGTTGACACACCTCCACATTCAAGGGTTTTTCTTTATTTTTTACTATTTTCTACATTGTAGAATGAAATTACACATATGGAATCATGTAACTACAAAAATGTCAAACAAATCAAAATATATTTTATATTCAAGATTCTTCAAAGTAGCCACCCTTTGCCTTGACAGCTTTGAACGCTCTTGGAATTCTCTCAACCAGCTTCATGAGGTAGTCACCTGGAATGCAGTTCAATTAACAGGTGTGTCTTGTTAAAAGTTCATTTGTTTGAGCCAATCAGTTGTGTTGTGACATGGTAGGGCTGGTATACAGAAGATAGCCCTATTTGGTAAAAGACCAAGTCCAGCTCAAATAAACAAAGAGAAACGACAGTCCATTATTACTTTAAGACATGAAGGTCAGTCAATGCGGAAAATGTCAAGAACTTTGAAAGTTTCTTCAAGTGCAGTCGCAAAAACCATCAAGCGCTATGATGAATCTGGCTCTCATGAGGACAGCCACAGGAAAGGAAGACCCAAAGTTACCTCTGCTGCAGATGATAAGTTCATTAGAGTTAACTGTACCTCAGATTGCAGCCCAAATAAATGCTTCACAGGGTTCAAGTAACAGACATCTCAAAATCAACTATTCAGAGGAGACTGTGTGAATCAGGCCTTAATGGTCAAATTGCTGCAAAGAAACCACTACTAAAGGACACCAAAAAGAAGAGACTTGCTTGGGTCAAGAAACACGAGCAATGGCCATTGGACCGGTGGAAATCTGTTCTTTGGTCTGATGAGTCCAAATTTGAGATTTTTGGTTCCAACCACTGTGTCTTTGTGAGATGTAGAGTAGGTGAATGGATGATCGCCACACCATGAAGCATGGAGGAGGAGGTGTGATTGTGTGGGGGTGCTTTTCTGGTGACACTCAGTGATTTATTTAGAATTCAAATGCATACTTAACCAGCATGGCTAACATAGTATTCTGCAGCGATACACCATCCCATATGTTTTGTTCTTAGTGGGACTATAATTTGTTTTTCAACAGGACAATGACCCAAAGCACACCTCCAGGCTGTGTAAGGGCCATTTGACGAAGGAGAGTAATGGAGTGCTGCATCAGATGACCTGGCCTCCACAATCACCCAACCTCAACCCAATTGAGATGGTTTGGGATGAGTTGGACCGCAGAGTGAAGGAAAAGCAGCCAACAAATGCTCAGCATACAGTGGGGCAAAAAAGTATTTAGTCAGCCACCAATTGTGCAAGTTCTCCCACTTAGAAAGATGAGAGAGGCCTGTAATTTTCATCATAGGTACACTTCAACTATAACAGACAAAATGAGAGAAAAAATCCAGAAAATCACATTGTAGGATTTTTTATGAATTTATTTGCAAATTATAGTCATAGTTGAAGTGTACCTATGATGAAAATTACAGGCCTCTCTCATATTTTTAAGTGGGAGAACTTGCACAATTGGTGGCTGACTAAATACTTTTTTGCCCCACTGTATGTGGGAACTCCTTCAAGACTGTTGGAAAAGCGTTCCTCATTAAGCTAGTTAAGAGTGTGCAAAGCTGTTCATAGTTTGTCTTCACCATTATTCTACAATGTAGAATTTTTTTTTTTAAATAAAGAAAAACCCTTGAATGAGTAGGTGTGTCCAAACTTTTGACGGATACTGTACATACTGTTGACATTAGCCCAATGTGTACATTGAAGGGCAAGACTGCTGCTCAGCACTTGACCATATCATTGGGCAATAGTCAAGATTAGATCAAACTAGAGCCTGTGGTGTTTCAAATGTGGTTTGAGAGAGAGAGAGTGTGTGAGAGAGTATAAGAGATAGAGGGCGAGTGTGTGAGAGAGAGCAAGTGTGTGTGAGAGAAAGTGTGTGAGAGAGCGAGTGGGTTGAGTGTGAGTGTGCGAGGAGAGCGAGCGAGTGTGAGAGAGCGGCTCAGATGGTCACTGTGCGTGTGTGTTGCGTGAGAGAGAGGCTCAGATGGTCACTGTGCATGTGTGTTGCAGGTCCAGTCGGTATGTCCACAGGTTCAGTGTGCAGTGGTACCCGTACGACACGGGAATAATTATGTCCAGCTCCTTCGACAAAACCATGAAGGCCTGGGACACTGACTCTAAAAGGTATACCTACATTGGGGAGAACAAGTATTTGATACACTGCCGATTTTGCAGGTTTTCCTACTTACAAAGCATGTAGAGGACTGTCATTTTTATCATAGGTACACTTCAACTGTGAGAGGCGGAATCTAAAACTAAAATCCAGAAAATCACATTGTATGATTTTTAAGTAATTAATTTGTACATTTACATTTACATTTAAGTCATTTAGCAGACGCTCTTAGCGTTCACCTTATGACATCCAGTGGAACAGCCACTTTACCTGCATTTTATTGCATGACAAGTATTTGATACATTAGAAAAGCAGAACCTAATATTTGGTACAGAAACCTTTGTTTGCAATTACAGAGATCATACGTTTCCTGTAGTTCTTGACCAGGTTTGCACACACTGCAGCAAGGATTTTTGCCCACTCCTCCATACAGACCTTTTCCAGATCCTTCAGGTTTCAGGGCTGTCGCTGGGCAATACAGACTTTCAGGTCTGGAGACTGGCTAGGCCACTCCAGGACCTTGAGATGCTTCTTACGGAGCCACTCCTTAGTTGCCCTGGCTGTGTGTTTCGGGTCGTTGTCATGATGGAAGACCCAGCCACGACCCATCTTCAATGCTCTTACTGAGGGAAGGAGGTTGTTGGCCAAGATCTCACGATACATGGCCCCATACATCCTCCCCTCAATACGGTGCAGTCGTCCTGTCCCCTTTGCAGAAAAGCATCCACAAAGAATGTTGTTTCCACCTCCATGCTTCACGGTTGGGATGGTGTTCTTGGGGTTGTACTCATCCTTCTTCTTCCTCCAAACACGGCGAGTGGAGTTTAGACCAAAAAGCTATATTTTTGTCTCATCAGACCACATTACCTTCTCCCATTCCTCCTCTGGATCATCCAGATGGTCATTGGCAAACTTCAGACGGGCCTGGACATGCGCTGGCTTGAGCAGGGGGACCTTGCATGCGCTGCAGGATTTTAATCCATGACGGCGCAGTGTGTTACTAATGGTTTTCTTTGAGACTGTGCTCCTAGCTCTCTTCAGGTCATTGACCAGGTCCTGCCGTGTAGTTCTGGCCTGATCCCTCACCTTCCTCATGATCATTGATGCCCCACGAGGTGAGATCTTGCATGGAGCCCCAGACCGAGGGTGATTGACCGTCATCTTGAACTTCTTCCATCTTCTAATAATTGCGCCAACAGTTGTTGCCTTCTCACCAAGCTGCTTGCCTATTGTCCTGTAGCCCATCCCAGCCTTGTGCAGGTCTACCATTTTATCCCTGATGTCCTTACACAGCTCTCTGGTCTTGACCATTGTGGAGAGGTTGGAGTCTGTTTGATTGAGTGTGTGGACAGGTGTCTTTTATACAGGTAACGAGTTCAAACAGGTGCAGTTAATACAGGTAATGAGTGGAGAACAGGAGAGCTTCTTAAAGAAAAACTAACAGGTCTGTGAGAGCAGGAATTCTTACTGGTTGGTAGGTGATCAAATACTTATGTCATGCAATAAAATGCACATGAATTACTTAAAAATCATACAATGTGATTTTCTGGATTTTTGTTTTAGATTCCGTCTTTCACAGTTGAAGTGTACCTATGATAAAAAATACAGACCTCTACAAGCTTTGTAAGTAGGAAAACCTGCAAAATCGGCAGTGTATCAAATACTTGTTCTCCCCACTGTACACACTCTTTCACTCTTTGTTTCTCACTCTCTCTCCTAGTTGTTTTTCTCTCACATACATCCTTTGTTTCTCACTTTCTTTCAGTCTCATTCTCTCTCGCTCTCTCTGCCTCATATGGTGCACTCTATGCTGAGCTAGAGTTACACTGGTTCCATGGTTACCTCAAAGGGTCAGCTAAAGGACAGTAAAACATACACACACAGACGCACACACAGGAATTCAGATCCATGAATCAGTATCCAGTACCTGCACCACACTTAAGCAGCTAAGAAGTGCCGTGTATAATAGAAAAGGTCTAGCTAGCTATAGTATGTATGGGTTGGTTAGCTATGTCCTGGATAAGCATCAGCATTGTATCTCATTTATATTAAACTGACATTTTCAGAGCCCATGAACGGTTAAGAGATAAGTGTATGTGACTGAGTGTGTTGACACAGAGCCCCCTCTGTGTGTACCCATTGGGTCAGCCCTTGCTAGTATTGGCACACAGTGGCAGCCAAGGCACCAGAGCAGGCACTTGTGTTTGCAGATGGATTTGCATTCTAACTGTCGCTCTGCCGCCTTCCTCCAGCCTCTTAGTCCACTGCCGTGCTTAATTCTCCCACACTGCCATGTCCTTCTCTGCTCTCCTCCATTCCCCTCCATTCCTCCCCTCCATCTCTCTCACAGCCACATTCTTCATTTCTGTCTCCTGGTCCCATTGTGTCAGTCACGGCAGTGTTCTTTCCTGTTATGCTGACCGACTGACTGAACAGTATTGTTGTCTCTCTACAGCACATAGATATCAGGTTTATGTTCAGGGTGAACTAAAGCTGATAGTTCTTTCTCCTTCCTGTGTGTCTGTAGCCCAATGAAGTGTTCCAGTTTGAAGGGAACGTCTACTGCCACCACATGTCCCCCATCTCCAGGAAACACAGCCTCATTGCAGGTGTGTGTGTGTGTGTGTGTGTGTGTGTGTGGCTGTGTTTACACAGCCCAATTCTGATCTTTTTTTCCAATTATTCATCTTTTGACCAATCAGACCAATAATAGTATGTTTGTGCGCTTAAAATATTATTTACTGTCTATAATAATCAGTGATTACATTTGTAAAGCTCTTTTCATTATACAGAATCATCTCAAAGTGCATAAAATAAAAACCTAGAGAAAATAATGGACACAACTAGACAACTGACACAAAGAACACAGGGGACGCTACAAGGAACAGTCTGTCTTACTGATATAATCTAAGAATGAACATTGTCTCTACTCTCCAGGCAGTCCATTCTGTAAACAAGGTATTCCTTTGCACCTTTTGCTTTGCTCATTCCACAGCATACCTCTGTTCTGATGCTAGGCCTGCAGCAATGATTCTCTCCACGGATTGTGAAAGCTGTTCGCATGACGGCTGATTGTGAAACAGCGGTGTGGTGGGTTAACAAAGTGTATGCCCTTGGGGTCTCAGGAGTTGGAAATGACTCCGGAACAGTTTGGATAGGCATGATAGGAATCCAGGCGGTGCCCCCCTGCTGACAGAGCAGGACAGACTGGTTGTACATACCTGCCAAATCACTTGTTTAACACCCACACTGCTCTCTTTCTCAATGCATTTCAAAGGGTCTCTCACTCTCTCTGTGTGCGTGTGTGTTTTTCACTCACTTTCTCCATGTTAAGGTCACTGACTCTCCCTTTGTCCACCCACCCCCCTGGTGCTATTCGGACCAGAATTATCATTTTATTTCTGCCGGGTTTGAAACAAATGGACTCAAACCTGGTTATCTTGTGTCTATCCCTGTCAATTATCTTGCTCCCTGAATGCTCACACCCTCTGTGTGAATAGTGATCTGTGTTGTGAGCTCATGTATATCAATGGCTGGCATAAGTGCGCTCTTATATAGCTACATTCCTGTCTCATCTGAGAAAACCGGGACCTCCAGTTTCTCCTCTCGGTCACAAAGCATTTACACACAAAGTGAAAGTAAAGATGTTTTTCCTTTGTCTTAGTCATGTATGTAGCCTCTCAATGAATCCCTTGATCTGTGTGTTCTCAGTGGGTACCAAAGACCAGAAAGTACATTCTGTGACCTGAAGTCTGGCTCATGCGTCTAGGTTCTACAGGGTGAGTGTGCCACACACACACACACACACACACACACACACACACACACACCTCAGGTCACAGAGGTGTAGGTCCTATCTGTCCGGTGGTTGCCAAGATATGAGCACATTTTAGCTACAGCCAGGTAGGCTAATTAACACCACACCTGAAGTGATACAACAACAACCTCCGTGTCACGCCTTTAGATACATGTACCTCCCTCTGGCACACCAAGAGACCGTGGCATTCCCTGGGAACTAGCCTCTATTCCCAGGGAGTGCCAACACAGCTCAGGCAGGCAGGATACCCATTAATTAGATCAGCTAATTAAGCCATTGGGATCATATCACTGACCCTTTGGGCTGTAAGTGATTCAAAAAACATCTGGGCATGCTTGAACTGCTCCTGATAACATGGGCAATTGGACACTGTCTTTGGAAATGTATGAAGTGATGTTCTTTTTTAATATGGAGGGCTATTTTCAGGAAATTTGAGGCACTAGAGCTGGAAAATTGAAGGGACTATGTGGCATTGTGGTGGTTGTAGTGTTACAGAACAGGTTTAACCTCTACTGTTAGAAAGCCTGATCAACTCAGAATACCTAAGAGTGAACAAAATTATTTTGAAAACCGCAATTAATGGAATGATCTCTTGTCCGATACAGATGTGGAAGCAGATAGTCAGGTTTTCTATCCACAATCCAGACTACAATAAATGGCTTCCTAAAGAAAATCCAAACCTGGCCAAAAGAGCACTCTTCCTTGGCTAAATGGAGAAATCTGGAAACTGATGAAAGAACTAAATTATGCTGTAAAAACACCCCTAAAGTCCAAATTAGAGCATGACAGATGTAGGTTTACCATGTTGAGAAATAAGCTGATGAAAGAAATCACAGGCAAAGGCAAACTTTTGTATTAACATAATTGGTGAGCAAAGGGAAATTCTAAATTGATCTGGGAGAATCTAAAAACGTTAACAGGGAAAGAGCATAGTAACACTGCAAAAAGACTAGAAATCACAGTGAATGACAATCTAACACAGGATGCAGTCAAAATAGCAATAGCCTTCAATTCCTAGTTTGTTGACTCTGTCAGGGTACTGACACAGAACCCCTCCACTTGTTTCTTGGGCTCAGTGCTAGTGAATGACACTCAACCGGCCTTCAGAGGGGAACAAGGTGATTAGCTCACTAAAGAACTCTAAAGCCAAAGAAGTGTTTGTAGTTTTTAAGAAAGGTAGAGTCCAGCCCAGAGTCACTCATTGGCCCCATTACTAAGATCACCAACACATCTATTGGTCAGGGGTTGTTTCCAAGGGTCTGGAAGTCCGCGATAATAACGTCAATAACATCAACTACAGGCCCATTAGTTTACTACCTGTGGTGTCGAAGGTTGTTGAAAAGTGTGTAGCAGAACAACTGATTGCCCACCTCAACAATAGCCCCTTCACATTACTCTCCATGCAGTTTGGCTTCAGAGCAAAACACTCCACAGAAACAGCCAACTGCTTTCTTCTGGAAAATGTGAAGTCCAAGATGGACAAAGGGGGTGTTGTTGGGGCTGTGTTTCTGGACCTAAGGAAGGCTTTTGATACTGTTAACCATGAGGTTATCATCACAAAATTGTCCAAATTCAACTTTTCCCTCAATACCTTGAGATGGATGAAATCATACCTTGAAGGCAGAACTCCGTGTGTCAGAGTGAGAAATGAGCTGTCGCCCACTCTTAGCTATGATGTGGGCATGCCCCAAGGATCATTACTGGGGCCCCTCCTGTTCAGTATGTACATTAAATGATCTGCCTTCTGTCTGTACTGGGTCTGAAGTTCAAATGTATGCAGATGGTACAATGATATATGTGCATGCAAAAAGCAAACAACAAGCTGCACAAGAACTCACTACTGTTATGGTCCAGGTTACAAAGTGGCTCAGGGACTCATGTTTGCATCTCAATGTGAAAAACAACTGTCTGCATGTTCTTCACAAAGAGGGCAACAGATGCTACTGAGCCAGATGTCTATGTGTCAGGGGAGAACCTCCAGGTGGTATCTGATTTTAAGTACCTTGGCATCATACTTGATTCCAACTTCTCTTTTAAAAAGCAGGTGAAAAAGGTAACTCAAATAAACAAATTCAACCTAGCTAATTTCCGATTGACTACAGAGGTAGCAAGACTGTACTTCAAATCTATGATACTCCCCCACTTAACATATTGCTTGATTAGTTGGGCCCAAGCTTGCTGTACAACACTAAAACCCATTCAGTCTGTCTACAAACAGGCTCTCAAAGTGCTTGATAGGAAGCCCAATAGCCATCATCACTGTTACATCCTCAGAATGCATGAGCTCCTGAGTTGGAAAAATCTTGTGCAATACACCGACACATGCCTCCCCCTCCACTCAGTAATTTTGTTAAACAGAAAACCCAAACATATGGCAGCAGATCCACAAGGTCCGCCATGGGAGGTCACTGTATAGTTCCTATAAGGAAAAGCACCTTTAGTCAATCTTCTTTCTCTGTGAGAGCTTCCCATGTTTGGAATACACTGCCATCAGACATACACACACACACACACAACTGCACCACCTATCACACGTTCACAAAAAACATGAAGGCTTGGCTAAAGGCCAATCAGACTTGTGAACATAATCCCTAGTTGTGTATTGCTGCTTTCCATGTTGTCTGTTGTCTGTAGCTTGTGAGGTGTGGAAATACTTTGTTGCTTTTATGGATATTGTCTTGTTGCTATTTATGCTCTGCCTTTCTTGTCTTATGTTGCTCTGCGTGTGCTCACTGCTCATCGATTGCCTGTTTTGTTATTGTAATTGTTTTTAATAACCTGCCCAGGGACTGCGGTGGGAAATTAGCCGGCTGGCTAAAACCAGCAGTTTTACTGAAACGTTGATTATTGTGCACCGTCCCAGTAAAATAAAAATAAACTCAAACTCAGATGCCGTCTTAATTTGAGCCAGTTTGCTACAGCAGGAAAATAATCCTGCAGCAACAAGAAATGTGAATTATGTGGATTATAATTCATTGACATTTTTTGTTGTTCTGGCAAATCAACTCACACTTTAAGGTGGAAATTACAAACTTTAGAAGCCTTTTTAAACCTTGACTACTCTAGTTTGCATTTGCTGTAGTACAGGAAAATTCTCAGCAACAAAAGAGTGATCAAAATAAGATCCTACATCTGTACGTTGTTTATGCCCAGTGATGTGAACCTTCACCCGCAGACCAGTTAGGGGACGTTTATGTAAGGGCCCTTTATATGTCCCTATAGGGCCCGAGGGTGCTGTCACATGTCCCCTGAGGGATAGGTGAGAAATAGAAAGCTGTTGATTTAGGGTTCTCTCCTGTCACGCCCTGGCCTTAGTATTTTGTGTTTTCTTTATTATTTTTGTCAGGCCAGGGTGTAACATGGTATTTATGTGGTGTGTTTTGTCTAGGTTTTTTTTTGTAGGCAATGGGATTGTGGTTAGTGAAGTAGTCTAGGTAAGTCTATGGTTGCCTAGAGTGATTCTCTATCAGAGGCAGGTGTTTATCGTTGTCTCTAATTGGGAACCATATTTAGGCAGCCATATTCTTTGAGTGTTTTGTGGGTGATTGTTCCTATCTCTGTGTTTTGCACCAGTTAGGACTGTTTTCCTGTTTATTGTTCACGTTATCATCTTTATTAAAGATGTTTATAAATAACCACGCTGCATTTTGGTCCTCCTCTCTTTCAACAGAAAAAACCGTAACATCTCCTCTCTCGCTCTCAATTCAACAGGCTTTATTTGGCATGTTTACATTGCTAAAGCAAGTGAAAGAGATGATCAAATAAACAATATAAAAAGAACAGAACATTACACTCAGTTCCAAAGGAAGAGACATCAAATGTCATAGTATGGCTATATATAGAGTAACGATGTGCAAATAGTTCATGTACAAAAGGGAAAATAAATCAAAATAAATATGGGTTGTATTTACAATTATTTGTTCTTCACTGGTTGCCCTTTTCTTGTGGCAACAGGTCACAAATCTTGCTGCTGTGATCACACACTGGTATTTCACCCAATAGATATGAGATTATCGACATTTGATTTGTTTTCGAATTCTTTGTGTGTTTGTGTAATCGGACAGAAATATGTTTCTCTAATATGGCCATACATTTGGCAGGAGGTTAGGAAGTGCAGCTCAGTTTCCAACTAATTTTGTGGGCAGTGTGCACATAGCCTGTCTTCTCAAGAGCCAGGTCTGCCTGCAGCGGCCTCTCTCAATAGCAAGGCTATGCTCACTGAGTCTGTACATAGTCAAAGCTTTCCTTAATTTTGGGTCAGTCACAGTGGTCAGGTATTCTGCAGCTGTGTACTCTGTTTAGGACCAATTAGCATTCTAGTTTGCTCTGTTTTTTTGTTAATTCTTTCCAATGTGTCAAGAAATTATATTTTTGTTTTCTCATGACTTGGTTGGGTCTAATTGTGTTGCTGTCCTAGGGCTCTGTGTGGTCTGAGTCCCAGGACCAGCTTGCTTAGGGGACACTTCTCTAGGTTCATCTCTCTGTAGATGATGGATTTGTTATGGAAGGTTTGGGAATCGCTTCCTTTTCGGTGGTTGTAGAATTTACCGGCTCTTTTCTGGATTTTTTAAATTAACGGTTATTGGCCTAATTCTGCATGCAGTCTCAATTTGGTGTTTGTCCCATTTTCTTTATTGGCGTAATGTAACAATGTACCTATTGCAAATGGAATGATTCATTAACAATATATTTTAAAAAGTGTAATTTAGCAGATGCTCTTATCCAGTGCGACTGTTATGGGATTATATCAACATCCTTAAAGGTAATAAATAATGTCACAGACAGGATCACCAGTAACAACAATAATCAAGGGTTTGGGGGGGATGGGGTTGTATTAGAAATTTAAATCAATAAGAAAATAAATAAGTAGGTAAGACTTGGTTGGTCTGTCACTAGGCAGGTTTCCATTGACCCAGGTTTAAAACGACAAAAACAATGTCACATTTCCAAAGCTCGACATTGTTTATTTGTTCGACGGGTGGATTTTCTTTTGTGTGTAACTCTCTGTATTGTGGCAATGTTGATGGAAACGGTGTTTTTTTTCTTCAAATAAATTATGATTGCCGAATAATTAAAAGGTACGCGGGGCTTGGCACGTGATGCCAAGCTTGCTAAATAAATGTTTCAACTGTAAAAATAAATGTTTCTTTGCAGGACAAGGATTGTCCTGACTTTCAAGGATGCCTGAATTGCTTCGACTTGCTTTCTGGTTGGCTGGATGCAAGTTTCCCCGTCCAATTATTTCATATCGACAGCTGTGCAAGTTTCACCATGGCACTGGCCGTGGCGATACGTTGGCACGTGAGAATTATTTGAAAATGGCAAAAAGTACATTCTTACATTCTATCCATTCTGGCTTCTGCGAGCTACCCGAGACAAGAAACAGATAGGTGGGAGGGCATACAGGATGTCGGGAAATGTATTAATGCGCAATTTCCCTAAATGGATAATGGAAACACTTCGACCACTATTTTTTACAAGAAAGTCGTTGGGGTGGTTTGACGTCATTACCTCCAGCTGTTTTTTATAGCCACACAACAGTTCAAAGGAAAAGCACCTTAGCGGTCAATTGCCACATCTATTTTATATGTCAACTATCCAAATGTCAACAAAAACATCACTGGACAAGTTCATGGAAACGTTGCTACTCCTGTCCCTCATTTTATGGCAGGCAAGCAATGTTGTGCGCTGCCAACCCCACAGCTCTCTACATCCTCCCCCAACAGGATGGGTAGCCTATTCTCATCAGAGAGGTCGTGGAAACCTGTATTGTTCTGTGTTACTCTGGACATGTAGGAGAATATTGCATAACTCCGCATGCAGGGTTTCAAATGGGGTGTTTGTCCCATTGTATGAAATCTTGTTTCGCAAGTGGACCCAATACCTCGCCGCCATAAAAAGCAATTGGTCTAATGATACATTCAGATCGTTTTAGATGCATTTTAATAGGCATTTCAACTAGAATGTGTTTATTAATGGTGTAGAATACCCTGCATGTTTTTTCTCTCAGTTCAGTCACTGCCTAATTTAGACATTTCAGCTTTTCATTTGTAAAAATGTAAAAAAAAAACATAATTCCACTTTGACATTATGGGGTATTGTGTATAAGCCAGTGACAAATAAAATCAATTTTCAATTCAGGCTATAACACAACAAAATGTGGAAAAAGTCAAGGGGTGAGAATATTTTCTGAAGGCACTAAGAATTTACAGTGTTATCAGCATATCAATATTATGTTCATTCATTATCAATACCTTATGCATGTTCATGTAAATCGGCTCATGTGCAGTCATATTGTTCCTAAGATGAACCAAGGTCTCTGAGACCTGGATCGTATTCATTAGTGCCCATTCTAGCGAACCATAGCAAACATTTTAGCGATGGAAAACCCAGTAGGTCCCTTCCTGTTTCGACCAGTTTGCTTCCGTTTGGTTCCAAATGAATACAACCCTGGCCACATATTCTGCCCACATTATCAGGATCCTGACAATGTTATCAGTAGATAGCTGACGCCTTGTCAGTTTATGGTATATAGTCGGCACAGATAATCTGACATGGCAAGGAACACTGTAGCCTTCCACTAATGTTAATCAGAGGAAATACTAGTTATGTTGTTAGTCTACCCACCTAATGCCGTACTTATTGTACTGTTTCAAATTGTATTGGATGTGTATATTTTTGTAATTACAGGGCTCATTTGTAAAACAGACCTTGGTTTCAGGAGGACTCCCTGTCAAAAGAAAGGTTAAATTAAATAAAAATGTAAGTTGTAAGAATGTGGCAGCGCAACTTGTCAGAGTTATTTTTTTTCATTAGAAAGAACACACAGTTCTGGAATAAATTTTTGCTTCTTATCTTTTTTAGTTGAAGTAGGCTAATGCCACTTACACCACCTCAAATGATTGGCAGGTTTGAACTTCTATTGTTTGTTTCCGTTGTTCTCTCCTCGGATAAAGATTGTCATTGTTTTGAGTCTATTGTTTCATAAAGGTAGACACTGCTGTAATACCTTTTGACAGGATACTTCCTCAACATGTTTCTTTTTGACTTGTCCCGAAGCTGCTCCGGTGTCATCTTGGCTGTGTGCTTAGGGTCGTTGTCCTGTTGGGAGGTGAACCTTCGCCCCAGTCTGAGGTCCTGAGCTCTCTGGCGCAGGTTTTCATCTAGGATCTTTCTGTACTTTGCTCCGTTCATCTTTGCCTCGATCCTGACTAGTCTCCCAGTCCCTGCTGCTGAAAAACATCCCCACAACATGATGCTGCCACCACCACCATGCTTCACCGTAGGGATGGTGCCAGGTTTCCTCCAGACGTGAGGCTTGGCATTCAGGCCAAATAGTTCAATCTTGGTTTCATTAGACCAGAGAATCTTGTTACTCATAGTTGGAGAGTCCTTTAGGTGCTTTTTGGCAAACTCCAAGCGGAATGTCATGTGCCTTTTACTGGGGAGTGGCTTCCATCTGGCCACTATACCATAAAGTGCTGCAAAGATGGTTGTCCTTCTGGAAGGTTCTCCCATCTCCACAGAAGAAGTCTGGGGCCTTTTCAGAGTGACCATCAGGTTCTTGGTCACCTCCCTGACCAAGGCCTGTCTCCCCCAATTGCTCAGTTTGGCAGGGCGACCAGCTCTTGGAAGAGTCTCGGTGCTTCCAAACTTCTTCCATTTAAGAACGATGGAGACCACGGTGTTCTTGGGAACCTTCAATGCTGCAGACATTTTTTGGTACCCTGTGCCTCAACACAATCCTGTCTCGGAGCTCTACAAGACCATTCCTTCGACCTCATGGCTTGGTTTTTGCTCTGACATGCACTGTCAACTATGGGACCTTATATAGACAGTTTTGTGCCTTTCCAAATCATGTCCAATCAAGTTGTAGAAACATCTCAAGGATGATCAATAGAAACAAGATGCACCGGAGCTCAATTTCGAGTCTCATAGCAAAGGGTCTGAATACTTATGTAAATAAGGTATCTGTTTTTTTATACATTTCTTGAAACATGTTGTCATTATGGGGTATTGTGTGTAGATTGACGAGGAAATGTATTTAATCCATTTTAGAATAAGCCTGTAATGTAACATAATGTGGAAAAAGTCAAGGGATCTGAATACTTTCTGAATGCACTGTAAGCTTCCCTTTTTTGTGGCCAGAGAGCTCCATCTTTATGTCATCTGACCATAGCACAGCCTGGAGTTTGATAAACTCAATGGCACTTGGATTAGAACTGGTTCTATGGTCAGATGACATGGAAATATACCTCTTTGTCTACGCACACCAGTGGTGGGTTTGGCATCAAAATGGAAGCATACCTGTATGCAGAAAAATAACTCATACCTAGAGTAAAATATGGTGGTGGATCTTTGATGTTACGGTGCTGTTTTGCTTCCACTGGTCCTGGGATCCTTTGTAAGGTCAACGGCATCATGAACTTGACCAAGTACCAGGACATTTTAGCCCAAAACCTGGTTGCCTCTGCCGGGAGGCTGACACTTGGCCACAAGTGGATCTTCCACCAAGACAACAACCCCAAGCACTAATCAAAATACACCCCAACATTTTTTTTCGCAATGGCCATCTGTCTTCAGACATGAATCCCATTGAAAACCTGTGGTTTTGGGTTGCTCTTATGGCAGCCCATAAGAGCAGCTGAAGGATAACAAGGATCTGGAAAGATTCAGTATGGAGGAATGGTCTAAGATCCCTCCCAACGTGTTCTCCAGGGGGAGGATGCTAGAGTATTGAAAACAGGGTGCCAATAATTTTGACCCTTATCTTTTATTACTTTTTAAACAAAATGTCTTTCTCTGAGCAATTGTATTGGTATAAAATAATTTCCCCCCTTTTTTGTGTGCGTACAATACAGCTCAGTATTTGTATTATTTATTTTTATAGTCTTTTTTGCTCAACTTTATCAAGGGTGCCAATAGTTATGGACCTGACTGTATATGGCTCTGGCCAGGAATTAAATAGCAGAGAGTATTGATACCCAGGCTAAAGCACTGCTCTCCTCTGTGTGTCCAGGGGGGTACCAATGACCAGTGGGGATAAAGACTAACATCCTATCCTGGGTTCCTGTTCTCCGACCCCAGACATGAAAGAAGGGCCAGCCACCAAGAAAGTAGGAGGCTGAATAAGCAGGAACAATTGAAAAACGTTTGGGGGATGACAGGTCCCTGTTCTCATTCTAAAATGCAATCGCATTAGCCAAGCTAATAGACAGACCTCTATTAGGGACTTATTCTTTGATTCCAGTCACAACAATGCAGACCAACCAAGCCTTTGTGCACACAGGAATGAGATCATAGGGGTTGTGGCTTGTGCTGCACCTTACTCGGGTAACCAGGTGCACGCACACACAGACACACACACATGCTGCCTCACCTTGGCTACATTTCCCAGGTACTGATAAAATTATGTGTGTAAGTATCTCAAGCCACCTCCCTATCCAGCTTCACTGGTTTTTATATTTAGCTTTGGAAACGGAATTATATATTTTTTAAACATGTATTTATCCAGGTGCATCAATTAAGAACAAATTATTATTTACAATGACTGCAATTGCTTGTACTTAGGAAATGTATGTAATGCTTTCCTGATTACCTAATCGCATTCACTCAAAACAACAAAGGAGCGAGGTATTTTTCTGCTCCAGGGGGGGAGCCAGGCTACGGTGTACCCTGCTTTTGAAGATGCATGGAGTCGTGATGAGGACTGATGCATAAACACACCTACCTGTACAATTGGCCCAGCGGCATCCGGGTTTGGCCGGTGTAGGCCGTCATTGTAAATAAGAATTTGTTCTTAACTTACTTCCCTAGTTAAACAAAAGGTTCAATATTTTTTTTAAATCTACATTTAATGTGGATGATTACGGATAATCATGAATGAATCAGGAATAATGATGAAAAATAAAGTTAGACACATATCATACACGACAAGACATGCTAACCTCTCACCATTACCAATCACATTTATTTGGGGAATGACATTTATGCCTCAAACATTCTTACTCAGCATTATTCACGATTCATTCATGATTATCCGTAATCATGGTAGCATCCACATTAATGTATACGTTTTCAGAAACATAAAAGTTTCTCCAAAATAACACATTACGTTATTTACCATTCATTTCTATGAATGGCTAGGAATATGGGACCAAATACTAAACTTGACAAAATTTCATAGACTATAAAGTGAATTTGTCCAAATTCTTATGACACCGTCAAATGGGGGGATTAGATAGATAAAGTTCTTTAATTTCTAAATGGTATAACAGATATGTAATAAAAAATACCCTCAAATAAAAGGTGATACTTTGCACTGTCCCTTTATAGGAAACATTGGATCTCAAATACTGGAGTATAGAGGCAAATTAAACGTTTTCACTTCAATGTCCAAATAAATATGTAGGGGGGTTAAGAATATAATCATGGTGCTACTGAAGACTTCTCTAAAACTACAAATGCAGTTTAACACCTACTGTGGTGTTAGAGAATAAACCTTAACAGAATTTGAATGTCTGTTGTAATAACTGATTTATCATTTAATTTTTTTATACAAAAATGGAAATGTATAGCGTTGGTGATTTGTGCATTTCAAATCAAATGTTATTTGTCACATGCGTCGAATACAACAGGTGTAGAAATGCTTACTTACAAGCCCTTAACCAACAATGCCGTTTTAAGAAAGAATAAGTGTTAAGAAAGTATTTACTAAATAAACTGAAGTAAACAGTAAATAAATAAAAAGAAAATAGAAAAATAACAAATAATTAAAGAGCAATAATAAAATAACAAGGCTATATACGGGGAGTACTGGTACAGAGTTCATGTGCGGGGCACAGGTTAGTCGAGGTCATATATATACATGTGGGTAGTGGTAAAGTGACTATACATAGATAAACCTATGGATGGGTATCTGCATTGTACTTTGAGATATAGAATCTGTGGTGTTCATATCAGCATTCCATTATTCCAATGATGAGCAGAGTACAACCAGCAGAACTGGAGCCAAACCAGTCCTCAAAGCCTCTTTGAACATGAAGCTCAAGAGACACACCTTTCTGTCATCCATTCACGCACAAATGTGTCAGTCAGCCATGTTTCTGTCTCTCTCTTGCCCCCCGGACATTTGCATTATTTATTCTGTCCTCGTTGTTTTAGCTGAAATCAGCACTGCATTGGTGTTGCCTCCTACTGGCAGCTTCATGTTTACGTAGGAATACCTATAACCTGTAGGATACCCTACTACACTTAAACAGATCAAGTGATTTGCACTGTCAGTCCTCTGTCTAAACATGTTGGCCAAATGTTTGCAGTTTGATTGATTTGACATTTGTTCCTTATGCTTGTATATCATTCCACTGTGCTTGAGACAGACCTGGAGGTGATTGTTGAAGTATGTAAGTGACTGATCGCAAAATATGGGTCATCATACATAAAAATGATTATAATAATTGGAGTGACTGATATTCCGGTTCTAATGTACGTCTTTAACCTTCTTTGATAAATGAGGATTTAGCCAATCCGTTATAAAAACCAGTATACATACAAGAAGAATACAAACAGACAATGAAAACATACGCTAGGGGGTACAACAAATGACAGATTATACAAAGACCTTAAAATAAACACACATTGATTGTTTTAACAGCTTTCTAATTAGAAGAATGTAGAATGGTCTTAATGTACTGCTCAAATTCCTTATAGAAAACATGGACGTTTTTTTTATTAGTGAATTTACATTTATGAATATGACATTTTTCAATTAGCACAATTAGATTGGAGGTAAAACTGTTTTTCTTTATCCTTCTGATGGTTAAGGAAACTGAGCAGCACATTCTCCCATGAAAAACAAAAGTAATCAAGAATATTAACAATTATAAAACTATGAATATCTTAACATATATATATATGCAAAACTGTTTCTGGATGCTCAACAAAGAGTACAGTTAATGTTTTTTTGAGTTTCTTCAGGTAATGATTCGCAGGGTAATATTTCTGGATCATTCTGAAAGAGACCTCTTTGACCTTGTTAACAAGCAGGTATTTGTGTGGTAATAACCAGACTTTTTTCCAACAGATATTATTGACAAATGTATTCCAGTAAATTGTGACATAAGGAATGGATACAATATCCCTTTGAAATAAAGCAGGTATAGATCTGTTGTTCTGAGGGAGCAAGGAGAAACACATTTTTCCTATTGAAGAGTCAACTGTATTAAGGGAGGGTAGGTCAAGAAGGTGAGGTCTGGTTACACCTATAAACAACATGAGAGTTCCAGATGGAATAGCATCAAAGACTATGGCGAACTCTAGGTGTACCAGGGATATGTAACGTGATACAAATTTCCTCATAATTGAGTAACAATCATGCATTAAAAAGCTGACTCACCAGCAGGATATTATTGAGCCAGTTGTCTTTGAAAAACAGATCATTTTGTCGGAATCTTATCAATGTTATTTGTTACAAAGTAACAAAACTGAAGCCACCAAAATGGGAGAAGATATAATGAGGGATGAAATTCCAAATTGAAGTTGGATTCTTTAAGAAATGTTTAGCACAGTTTATCTTAAAAGTATTATTCAAAGTTCATAACGACAGGTTTCCCCAATGTTGCCAATCCGTTTCGACCGGTTTCTCGAAGAAAGCAAACAGTCAGGCTCATTCCCCGCCCTCTTTCCGTATCAACGCACAGCAGTTACACAGGGAGGGGACTATGGGACTCTTTTTGCAAATTGCTAGAGTTTGACACCCCATTCGTCAAACGCTCACAGCTGACCCACCGGCAAAAGCACTGGAGGAGAAGTAACGTAGGACGGAGTAGTAGGATGCTCTCACAAAATTGGAGGTTTGTGAATAAGGCTATGTTACGGCATTGATACACTGAATAATAACTTTACTTCAGCAGTATACACTGGGAAGCTGTCATATTACCGCATGTGATAGGCTAAACATATTTTTTGGATGCCTGTTTTTTCTGTGTTGCTGCAGCGCTGAACGATTCCTGTTTTCATCAGGTCTCGTGCCAGTCCTCTAGCGCTGGTTGACATGGGCGGGTGATGAGTCTTGACCGACGAGTTACTACCGGGATTACTATGACGGAATTCCTTTCTGTGAAGACTAATTGCATAAAACATCTTAAGTGTTCCATTAAGGAATAACTTCCTCATACCTAAGGGTGTTGCATAGAGCCCCTCAAACATTTCCTTAAGTAAGTTTGAAGGCAGGTACGGCAAGAAAGACTCCGGGTACCATGGAGACGACTTGAATCACTTACTGAAGGTCTTGTCAACGAGATCGCAAAATAGAACTTCTGCGTTCAAGAAAGGAGAAACGAATTGATTCCGAAGATATTCAACCATTTTTTTTAGTTCTCAACTTGTTTCTATTACTTTCTAGCACGTCAAGCTAATTTAGAGTAGGTAGCTTTGTAGGGGCTTGGATTATACACCTTCCATTGTTTAGCTAGCTAACTGGTGACTGTATTCCTTTTGAAATCAGGGCAGAAGAAAGCGACATTCATCTCCACAAATGCATGTTTACATTGATATCCATACTAAATGATTCAGTTAATGGACATAATGGGCACCCTTAACGTGATCACTTAATTTAAGGGGGTAATTCGCCCGAAAATGTTTTGTGCGACTGATTTAAAGTTAAGGAAATACACGTAAGACGTTTTATGCTACTAGGCCTTATTTGAGTACTTAAATGCATGCATTCTCACTTGAAGTAATCACTCACTGATTTTACGTGTCTGGAGAGGTGACAGTAAGGGTTCCCCTTTCACCAACCCAGTCCTGTATTTAAATAGACAAGTATCTCAAGACCAGTTTGTTTTTGTATGAACCTCCGAATCCTTCCAAGTCGCTATGCAATCTATACTTTAAAAAATTAAATGCATAAACCCTTACTTTATTTCAGTAGCTGAAATAAAAGATGCCAGAAATGTTCCAAGCTAATTTCTCAAATTTGTGCACAAATGTAAGTCCCTGATAGTGAGCATTTCTCCTTTGCAAAAATAATCCATCCACCTGACTGGTGTGGCATATCAAGAAGCTGATTCAACAGCATGATCATTACACAGTTGCACCTTGTGCTGGGGAAAAAAGGCCACTAAAATGTGCTGTTTTCTCACAACACAATGCCTCAGATGTCTCAAGTTTTGAGGGAGGGTGTAATTGGCATGCTAACTGCAGGGATGTCCACCAGAGCTGTTGCTATAGAATGTAATGTTAATTTCTCTACCATAAGCTGCCTCCATCATTTTAGAGAATTTGGCTTCCAACCAGTCGCAGACCACGTGTATGGTGTCATGTGGGCAAGTGGTTTGCTGACGTCAATGTTGTGAACCCATGGTGACAGTGGGGTTATGGTATGGGCAGGCATAAGCTACAGACAACAAAGACAATTGCATTTTATTGATGGCAATTTGAATGCACAGAGATACCGTGACGAGATCCTGAAGTCCATTGTCATGCCATTCATCTGCCGTCATCACCTCATGTTTCAGCATTATAATGCATGACCCCATGTCGCAAGGATCTGTACACAATTCCTGGAAGCTGAAAATGGCCCAGGTCTTCCATGGCCTGCATTCTCACCAGACATGGTACCCATTGAGCGTGTTTGGGATGCTCTGGATCGACGTGTATGACAGCGTGTTCCATTTCCCGCCAATATCCAGCAACTTTGCACAGCCATTGAAGAAGAGTGGGAGAACAATCCACAGGCCACAATCAACAGCTTGATCAACTCTATGTGAAGGAGATGTTGCAAATGAAGCAAATGGTGGTCACACCAGATACTGACTGGTTTCCTGGATTTCCCCTCATTGTCTAAGATTTAAAGATGTGGGTCAAAAAGAAAATACAAGTATTATCAGTCTTTTGGGGGTAAAGGACAGTCTACCGGTGTCTTTGCTAGCTAGCACACAATGTCCTTCGCTAACACCTGCTGAACATCTGCCCTCACCGTTGTTAACAGAACTGTGGGAAAGTAGTGCCCAGCAGGCGGGGGTTGAAGGAAACAGTTTACCGTGTCCTAGCTAGCTACCTATCCTGCCTGCTGTGTACCTGACGCACACAATGTCTTTCGCTCCTGCCTGCCAAACACCTGCCGTCGTTGACAGACCTGCAGGAAAGCAATGCCCAACAGGTGGGGGAATTGTTACCCTTCTCAGCCCATCCAGCTTTACACTCGTGTCCCCCAGAGTCCGGCTAGTACATAAAGCATCCTCCATTCAGGCTGCAAAGGTGTCGGGTCCTCCTTAACTCGATTTAATGGCCCCGCCTGCCTAAAAGAGCTGGGAAAATATGCATAATGTCACAATAAAACACTATTTTCCAGCACCATTTCCATGGGTAGAAAAGACTGCTGCACTGAAAAGAGTGTGCAACGTCTAGAAGTTGTCCGGAAATAGTGGTGGAAAATTGTTTTATTAAGACGGTCCGCATATTTTCCCTGTCAAATCGAGTTAAGGAGGAAACTGACACCTTTGCAGCCTGAAATGAGGATTATTTATGTACAAGCAGGCTGCCAGGCTGCCAGGGAGGCATGAGTGTTTAGCTGCCTGGGCACTTTAAAGTCAGACGCAGATGACAAATGATGTAAAAGGAATATTAGTGCTATCTGGTGGCCAGTTGGACTAGCTTCATCAGGGTCCCTTACCAAAAAAAGATTGCCGTTTTGAAACTGCAATAAAAGTGCAGTAACTGCAGTCGAATGTGTTATTTTGGAAGCAGTCATTGCAGAATAACTGCAGTTGAACTGAAAATTACTGCAGTAAAAAAACACATATTTTGGACACCGTATTTGCAGCATACTGCAGGTATACTGCCCTCTGACTGCAATCTTTTTTTGTAAGGGGTGGGAGCTGTCAGACAGGAGGTGTCAATTGCAAGGTGTCAATTGCATAAACTGAAATTAACATGTGAAAGCTTGTGTGTGTGTCTTATAATGGCGTCACCATGTCAACCAAAGGTTTGAATGACTCAGACATCCAGTGCTATCCCATTGTGTGGCACCACACCTTATCAGTAAAACAGGAAACCTGCATGACCTGTAAAGTGTTGTGTAGATCCACATGGTAGTGCAGTTTGCCCAAGGAATCACCTGTTTTATTATGTTGATCTTATGTTATGTTGATGCCATTCGTTTTTTGTTTTTTTTCACCTTTTATTTAACCAGGTAGGCCAGTTGAGAACAAGTTCTCATTTACAACTGTGACCTGGTCAAGATAAAGCAAAGCAGTGTGACACAAATAAAAACACAGAATTACACATGGAATAAACAAACGTACAGTCAACAGAATAAAAAAGTATATATACAGTGAGTGCAAATGGCGTAAGGAGGTAAGGCAATAAATTGGCCATAGTAGCGAAGTAATTACAATTTAGAAAATTAACACTGGAGTGATGGATGTGCAGATGATGTGCAAGTAGAAATACTGGTGTGCACAAGAGCAAAAAAAGTAAATAAAAACAATATGGGGATGAGGTAGGAAGTTTGAATGGGCTATTTACAGATGGGCTGTGTACAGCTGCAGTGATCGGTAAGCTGCTTAGATAGCTGATGCTTAAAGTTAGCGAGGGAGATATAAGTCTCCTACTTCCATGATTTTTGCAATTCGTTCCATTCATTTGCAGCAGAGAACTGGAAGGGAAGTCGGCCAAAGGGGGTCTTGGCTTTGGGGATGACCAGTGAGATATACCTACTGGAGCGCATGCTACGGGTGGGTGTTGTTATGGTGACCAGTGAGCTGAGTTAAGGTGGAGCTTTACCTAGCAAAGACTTGTAGATGACCTGGAGCCAGTGGGTCTGGCGACGATTATGTAGTGAGGGCCAGCTGGCGAGAGCATACAGGTTGCAGTGGTGGGTGGTATATGGGGCTTTGGTGACAAAACGGATGGCAGAGTGTTTGAGGCTATTTTGTAAATGACATCTTCGAGGATCGGTAGGATAGTCAGTTTTACGAGGGTATGTTTGGCAGCAAGAGTGAAGGAGGCTTTGTTGCTAAATAGGAAGCTGATTCTAGATTTAATTTTGGATTGGAGATGTTTAATATGAGTCTGGAAGGAGAGTTTACAGTCTAGCCAGACACCTAGGTATTTGTAGTTGTCCACATATTCTAAGTCAGAACCGTCCAGAGTAGTGATGCTAGTCGGGCAGGCGGGTTTGGGCAGCGATCGGTTGAAGAGCATGCATTTAGATTTACTACCGTTTAAGAGCAGTTGGGGGCCAAGGAGTCTTCTATGGCTTTGAAGCTTGTTTGCAGGTTTGTTAACACAGTGTCCAAAGAAGGGCCAGATGTATACAGAATGGTGTTGTCTGCGTAGAGGTGGATCAAGGAATCACCTGCAGCAAGAGCGACATTGTTGATATATACAGAGAAAAGAGTCGACCCGAGAATTGAATCCCTGTGGTACCCCCATAGAGACTGCCAGAGGTCGAACAACAGGCCCTCTGATTTGACACACTGAACTCTATCTGAGAGTAGTTGGTGAACCAGGTGAGGCAGTCATTTGAGAAACCAAGGCTGTTGAGTCTGCCAATAAGAATACAGTGATTGGCAGAGTCTTGGCCAGGTCGATGAAGACTGCTGCACAGTACTGTCAATTATCGATGGCGGTTATGATATCATTTAGTACCTTGAGCGTGGCTGAGGTGCACCATTGACCAGCTAGGAAACAGGATTGCACAGCGGAGAAGGTACAGTGGGATTCGAAATGGCCAGTGATCTGTTTGTTAACTTGGCTTTCGAAGACTTTAGAAAGGCAGGGCAGGATGGATATAGGTCTGTAACAGTTTGGGTAGAGAGTGTCACCCCCTTTTGAAGAGGGGGATGACCGTGGCAGCTTTCCAATCTGTAGGAATCTTGGACGATACGAAAGAGAGTTTGAACAGACTGGTAATAGGGGTTGTAACAATGGAGGCTGATAATTTTAGAAAGATAGGGTCCAGATTGTCTAGCCCGGCAGTAGTAACATTACTTGCCCTCAGCTCAACTCAAGTGATTTCAAATAAAAATGTATTGGTCACATACACATGGTTAGCAGATGTTTTGCGAGTGTAGCGAAATGCTTGTGCAACGTCTAACAAGTGTTATTTAACAATTCCACAACAAATACCTAATATACACAAATCTAAGTAAAGGAATGGAATAAGAATATATAAATATATGGATGAGCAATGACAGAGCGGCATAGGCTAAGATGCAATAGATAGAATACAGTATATACATATGAGATGAGTAATGCAAGATATGTAAACATTATTAAAGTGCCTAGTGTTCCATGTATTAAAGTGGTCAATGATTTCATGTCTGTATGTAGGCAGCAGCCTCTCTGTGCTAGTGATGGCTGTTTAACAGTCTGATGGCCATGAGATAGGAGCTGTTTTTCAGTCTCTCGGTCCCGGCTTTGATGCACCCGTACTGACCTCGCCTTCTGGGTGGTAGCGGGGGAAACAGGCAGTGGCTCGGTGGTTGTTGTCCTTGATGATCTTTTTGGCCTTCCTGTGACATCGGGTGGTGTAGGTGTCCTGGAGGGCAGGTAGTTTGCCCCTGGTGATGCATTGTGCAGACCTCACCACCCTCTTGAGAGCCCTGCGGTTGTGGGCGGTGCAGTTGCCGTACCAGGCTGTGATACAGCCCGAGAGGATGCTCTCAATTGTGCATCTGTAAAAGTTTAATGGTTTTAGGTGACAAGCCAAATTTCTACAGCCTACTGAGGTTGAAGAGGTGCTGTTGTGCCTTCTTCACGACGCTGTCTGTATGGGTGGACCATTTCAGTTTGTCTATGATGTGTACGCCGAGGAACTATCTTCACCACCTGGGGGCAGCCCGTCAGGAAGTCCAGGACCCAGTTGCACAGGGTGGGGTTGAGACCCAGGGCCTCAAGCTTATTGATAAGCTTGGAGGTTACTATGGTGTTGAATGCTGAACTATTGTTAATGAACAGCATTTTTACATAGGTATTCCTCTTGTCCAGATGGGATAGGGCAGTGTGATGGCATTTGCATCGTCTGTGGAACTATTAGGGCGGTAGTCATTTAGTTCAGTTACCTTTGCACTCTTGGGTACAGGAACAATGGTGGCTTTAATGGATGTACGTTTTATACAGGGAAACAGGTAAATCTAGTGTTGAATGGCCCATGAATCATCCCCTTGTCTGGGTGTAGTGATGGCCCTGGGGATTTATGCCGTTAAAGGGAGCTGCTCCACTAAGACGATGGCATTTTCCCGTTTGAGCAGAAGCCCATCCTCTCTCCTCCTTGACCCGGTAACCGAGGAGTGAGGAAATTCGTTAGTAGGCAAACAGAAGACGGTCCTCCCCACTTCGATAGCCTCCTTTCGGCGAGGAAGCACAAGTGTATCCTACCGGAGTTCTTCACCGAAGAGTTTAGAAATCTGCCCACACCCCCTTTGAATCAGCTATTGTTTTCTCGAAGGAGAACGAATGCAAACATTTAAAAACGATATGCTACTTATCTATTGATCAAAGTAATTTGTTTTGATCACTATATACATATTTTGGGGGATTCCACCCTGTGAATTTAATTTGCCTGATGACGCGCGATTGGTGGAGAGTCTATTTCTGTGTATTTCTGTCCACTTTCATGCTCTTCACAGTCTTTCCTCGATTACCTTTGACCTTTTTCAAAAGAAGGCCCGATACGAGAGAGGATGCAGGAGTTTAGCAAAGGCCACTGTTTCCCTCATAAACACTCTTCTGTTAAAGACCCACTGCAGTCAAATGTGATTTCTATGTGTTTTATATACATTTCCACACTGAGGTTGGAATAATATTGCGAAAATTAGTGTAAGCTGTTTTAAAAAGACTGCCTGAAAACTTCAGTCTGTTTTTGTGGGATGGAGTTTTGGCCTGCCTGGTGACATCACAATGCTGTAAATTAGATGATAGACCAATAAGAAATAGTTCCAAACATCTGCCAATAACTACTAGTTTTTAGTTTTCCTCTTCCCCCTCAAGCAAAATTCTTGTTTGAGAAATTCCTCTTTGCTAAGAAGCTAGAAGCTTTTTGTTTCTTTTTGACCATTTTAATTTAAAAATACCACAGTAAGGTACTTAATTTTTAACCAGAAATGATTTGATATTGAGATAAAAACGGTTGCATTGGACTTTTTCCCCCCAAAACCAGTCAGATATAATTTGATTGTTAAAGCTCAACATTTAACTTTTTGGGTGACCTGAACAATTTCACATAGAAATGTGAGCTATAGATCTCACTCATTGCCAGGTCTAAGAAGTGGTAGATCTCTTTCTATGTGTGCTATTTCTGTGCTTCCTGTAAAGGTTCCTTTTTGCATCAAACAGCTGAAAATACAATATTTTTGGTTATGGAAAATATATTTCACGGCATTTTAGATGGTACAATGATTCGCTACACTATACTTGCTTGTTTTGTCATATTAACTGAAATTAGGCAAACTGTCAGAATTTTAGCAACCAGGAAATGGCAGAGCGATATCTGTATAATGCACCTTTTAAAGCCTACTTATCTTGGAAGTTTCAAATGGCAGGCTTTGTCAGATAACCCTGTGTATCCCGTAGTCTGGAACGTTCTACACGGTCTGTTCTGTTGGATTTTGTAGACTGCGGGTTTGAGTTGAAGAAGTCTCTTCTCAACGACAAGCAGCGCACAGTACTTGTTTGTATTTTGGAATACTTTTAAGTAAAGTACTTCCAAAAGACTGAATTTATAGTTTCAGGCATGTAGGATGATCTTGCATTGTGTGGATCTGTAGAATCGGTAGGTTTCTTGGTGTCTCCAGTGATGGGAAAGAGACCAAGGGTTCAGCCCGTCTTCCCCCCCCACCCTTCCAGGTTGTAATTGTATTGAATAGAGAGATGTCAGGACAGTAACCCTAGCCTCATGTAGCTGTTCTCTGTGAATGCCATTTATCCTTAGCTCCCTCCCGGTTAATAATGGGTATCATTGGTTGACCGATTCAGTGTTGCTCCTTAATCTGTCTGTGTGGATCCTAATCTTCCCTCCCGCCAAATTCTGTTGTACGACTAATAGCCCATGTAGTCCTACTCAACATCTTCCCATTCAAGATGACCTGCATTCTAAATATCAGTTTACCGTTCCCAAAGCTGAAGTTAGTTGTATAACAGAATTATTATAGTACTGTCTTCATTATAATGACTGTCCCTGTGTGCACGTGTGCCACACACTCCAGTGAATGAGTGCTTTGCTGTTCCCTGCATGCTGACTGTCTGTATTTCCAAATGGCACCCTATTCACTATTTAGTGCACCAGAACCCTATGGGTGAGGAAGCCTGACTGATGGCCATTGTACTGTCAACACTCCATCCCTTGTCTTCCAATGAGATACTGACCAAGAGGAGAGAGCGAGATGCTGATTGGACTCATTTCACTTCAACAATACAGCCTTTCATACAGGGCTGGTATATTGTATATGGCCCATCCACTTTGGTCACAGAGTATTTGAATATGGTGCATGCTTATTTATTAGAGGGAAATGGGGTGATCTAGAACTAGAACATGCAAATGTTATGACCATTTAAGTCAAGAGAGTAAGATTGAAATTGAAGGGATGTTATTTCAGGTGGATCATCCCGTCCAAGAAAACTACTGTAGGACTGCCTGAACGTATACATCTGATCTCTGGGTTAGTGCTATACGGAATTCTTGGGACATCCTTAACCCTTACCGTAACCCTGACCTAACCCGAACTCTTTTACATTTCTACTTCAATTGGGTGACGTCATAGTTGGATGTCCCAAGGATCCCGGATAGCAAGAACCACTGTCTTACCTCTGTCGCAGCACTGATCTCTAACCTCTTACCTGTGTGTGTCCTCCTCCAGGACGGCTACAGGAGCTCAGAGAGACATGGAGTTCAGGGATCTAACGGCCAGGGCCGGACTCTGGTATGAAAACTTCATGAAGAATGCAGGTGAGGATCCATCACTAACTGCTGTCCGGCGACGCATAGATTTTTAGTTTTGGTATTAAAGGTAAATGTTCAATTCCAGTGGAAGCCAGAGGATAATGCATAAAAGCCTTATGTAACATTCTCTTCCATTGTGTTACTTGGTGGAAACGGACAGATATAGACTCTTCATCTAGCTATGGTTGGTCTTTTGGGGTTGATGAAATGGTGCTGATAATTACAAGCCATGGGAATCGACTCTAAATCTACCCTCTTAAACTTGTTCATATTGGTGTATCTCAGTTGAATGGTTGGCTAGATAGCATGATGTATTGAGTTATGTTGAATCACACTCAACCCTTCTCTGCTTTCCAGACCCCAGGACAGAGGACTGGTTTCTCATGTCATCGCCGCTCCCCCAAACCATAATAATCGTGGCGTACATCTACTTTGTCACCCGGCTGGGACCCAGACTCATGGAGAACCGCAAGGCTTTCCAACTCAAAGAAATTCTCATTTTCTACAACTTCAGCGTGGTCGCCTTGTCCCTCTACATGTGCTATGAGGTGGGTCTCTTTCTCAATTGACTTCTGACAGGCTCTAGTGTTTGTTACTGCCTCGTCTAGCAATACGATCTTGTTTAGCAAAAAAACTCAACCACCGTGGTTTCCACTTTGTAATACCTTCCACTACATTCTTTAGTTTGAATGTAGAGACAGTGCGTTTCAGTTGGCGTCTAGTCTTTGTTTAAAGGAGAGCAAGCGCAACGACAACTGTGTTGTGATTAGGAGTCTGTTGATTTGAATGAATTGTCTCTTACTGTATGTAGTATGTGATGTCGGGCTGGGGGACGGGCTACACGTTCCACTGCGACCTAGTGGACTACTCGGACTCGCCGCAGGCATTGAGGGTAAGAGCAGTAGAATGTGACGCAACCTGCTATACAGTACAGGAAGACATCTTCATACTAATAGTTCTGATAGTTCCTTTGTCTCTATTAACACCCATTCACCTGTGGATTCCTCCACTGACTCTAGAATGCTAACAAACTTTTGGAACAAAGAATCACTGAGAGCAGGCCATTCCATAGCCGTGACTCACACCACGTTTTCTGTGTTGCATAATGTCATTTAGTCGTGTGGTGAGGCCTGTTAGGTCACCACCATTTTGAATTGGATGGTTTTGCTTATCTGTAAGAAATGTAATTATTCCTGTCTTGCTAACCTCGCTCTCCTCCTTTTTAGATGGCTGGGACGTGTTGGCTCTACTACTTCTCAAAGTTCATAGAGATGTTGGACACAGTAAGCTGATTCCCTTTAGTACAGCTTTCTGACTGTCTGTGTCTCGTTTGTTCAGTTGTCTGTTTTTTTCTTTGTCCCAATGCAGCTGTTTTTATATCAATATGAAATCATCTCTGGGTAACGATCAAGTACCTTACTGTACTTGAAGCAGGAAGCACCAGTGACTAGATCAATACAAAAGAGTTCAGTTGAAGCATATGCTAAGCTACAGGACTGTTTTGCTAGCACAGACTAGAATATGTTCCGGAATTCTTCCTATGGTATTGAGGAGTACACCACATCAGTCATTGGCTTCATCAATAAGTGCATCAATGACGTTGTCCCAACAGTGACCATTTCTACATACCCCAACCAGAAGCCATGGATTACAGGCAACACCCACACTGAGCTAAAGGCTAGAGGCTGCTGCTTTCAAGGAGCGGTACTCTAACCCAGAAGCTTATAAGAAATCCCGCTATGCCCTCTGATTTACCATCAAACAGGCAAAGCGGCAAAGTTCAAATTGTACAAGACCAGCTCTGACGCTCGTCGGACGTGGCAGGGCTTGCAAACCGTTACAGGCTACAAAGGGAAGCACAGCCGAGAGCTGCCTAGTGACACGAGCCTACCAGACGAGCTGAACTACTTAAATGCTCGCTTCGAGGAAAATAACACTGAAACCTGCATGAGAGTACCAGCTGTTCCGGAAGACTGCCCGCAGCCGATGTAAGGCCTTTTAAACAGGTCAACATTCACAAGGCCGCAGGGCCAGACGGATTACCAGGATGTGTGCAGCGAGCATGCGCTGACCAACTGGCAAGTGTCTTCACTGACATTTTCAACCTCTCCCTGTCGGGGTCTGTAATACCAACATGTTTTAAGCAGACCACCATAGTCCTTGTGCCCAAGAACATTAAGATAACCTGCCTAAATGACTACCGACCCGTAGCACTCACATCTGTAGCCATGAAGTGCTTTGAAAGGCTGGTCATGGCTCCCATCAACACCATTATCCCAGAAACCCTAGACCCACTCCAACTTTCATACCGCCCCAACAGATCCACAGATGATGCAATCTCTATTGCACTCCACATGGCCCTTTCCACCTGGACGAAAGGAACACCTACATAGGAGTGCTATTCATTGACTACAGCTCAGTCTTCAACACCATAGTGCCCTCAAAGCTCATCAATAAGCAAAGGACCCTGGGACTAAACACCCCCCTCTGCAACTGGTCTTCCTCACAGGCCGCTCCCAGGTGGTAAGGGTAGGTAGCAACACATCCGCCACGCTGATCCTCAACACAGGGGCCCCTCAGGGGTGCTTGCTTAGTCCCTGTTCACTCATGACTGCACGGCCAGGCATGACTCCAAAACCATCACTAAGTTTTGCCGAAGACACAACAGTGGTAGGTTTGATCACCAACAATGACGAGACAACATATAGGGAGGAGGTCAGAGACCTGGCTGTGTGGTGCCTGGAAAACAACCTCTCCCTCAACGTGATCAAGACAAAGGAGATGATTGTGGACTACAGAAAAAGGAGGACCAAGCACGCCTCCATTCTTATCGATGGGGCTGTAGTGGAGCAGGTTGAGAGCTTCAAGTTCCCTGCTGTCCACATCACCAACAAACTAACATGGTCCAAGCACACCAAGCTAGTCGTGAAGAGGGCACGACACAGCCTATTCCCCCTGAAGAGATTTGGCATGGGTCCTCAGATCCTCAAAAGCTTCTACAGCTGCACCATCGAGAGCATCCTGACTGGTTGCATCACTGCCTGGTATGGAAACTGCTTGGCCTCCGACCGCAAGGTACTACAGAGAGTAGTGCGTACAGCCCAGTACATCACTGGGGCCAAGCTTCCTGCCATCCAGGACCTCTATACCAGGTGGTGTCAGAGGAAGGCCCTAAAAATAGTCAAAGACTCCAGCCACCCTAGTCATAGACTGTTCTCTCTGCTACCGCACGGCAAGTATTACCGGAGCGCCAAGTCTAGGTCCAAGAGGCTTCTAAACAGCTTCTACATCTAATGAAATGGCTACCCAGACTATTTGCATTGCCCCCCCCCACTCTCCCTCTTTTACACCGCTGCTACTCTCTGTTGTTATCATCTTTGCATTGTCACTTTAATAACTCTACCTACATGTACGTATTACCTCAACTAACCGGTGTCCCCGCACATTGACTCCGTACCGGTACCCTCCTGTATAGTCTCGTTGTTGTTATTTTACTGCTGCTCTTTAATTACTTTTTACTTTTATTTCTTATTCTTATCTGTATTTTTTCTACCTGCATTGTTGGTTAGAGGCTCGTATGCAAGCATTTCACTGTTAGGTCTACACCTGTTGTATTCGGCGCATATGACGAATACAATTTGATTTGATTTGTAATAGATTTCCATTCATTTGAGCAAAAATAGCTTTTTTGCTAAATTACTTCTCAAGCAATAATTTTACTAGGACTGTCTGTAAGTGGTCTGAGTGGGGAGAGAGAAACTGAAAAATAGCTGTTATTGGCAAAGCGGTTTGGAACGCTCTTTATTGGTTTATTCACCTATTTACACCATGGAAAGCAGACCCCCCCCTGTTCAAATCTGCTGATTTAGAATGTCCTGTGTAGATTGTATTTTCAACCAGCAACTTTTTAGGAAATTACACTGATCACATTTTTTCAGACTTTTACAGTGTTAGTTTCATTAGCTGTTGTACAATATGATATAAACCACAGGTAAAAAAAAAAATTTTGACTGCACTGGGCCTTTAAATTAAATGGCTGAATTCTCCCTTTCTTTCAGATCTTCTTTGTTCTGAGGAAGAAGAACAGTCAGGTTACGTTCCTCCATGTCTATCATCACTCGATCATGCCCTTTACCTGGTGGTTTGGGGTCCGGTTCGCTCCAGGTACAGTATACAAGGGCTTGAATTGGTACAGTGACTGTATTAGCACATTGGTGTCATAACACCTAATGGATTATACCAGCAGATTAGTGATGGTCTGTACCAGGAAAATGTCACTATTCATTAAGCATGTTGTCTTCCTTAGTAGCTGTTGTCAAATTGGAACACAGAAACATGGCCACTTAGGGATAGCATTGCCGTATAGCAGTTATTCTCAAACTGGGGTGCGTGTACCTTCAGGGGTACGCGCAATGCCGTCAGATGTATGCCCAATAAAAATGTGATTCACATTAAAAAAGTGTTTATTTTTTTCAAATGTTTTTTTTTTTCCAAACAGTTCATTTATATTTTCCAACAGGGCTATACATTTGTGTGAGTTTTTTTCTCACCAGAGTGGCCTCGTTTCACTGCCAAAAATCAAATTAAACCATCTAGTGTTCAGCAAAATAACAATACAATGTCAAATACAGTCAAATAATTAACATCCAATCACATTAACCGTTACTCTCTCGCGGGAATTCCACTAACGGTCCGTATATGGCCAAACGTGGCTGCTGCTCATGTTTGTATCTGTACTGATGATGCAAAAGCCATGACAGGAAGACAAAGTTAACCATCTTCACTGTAGTGTCCAAAATAGTATTTCAAGCTGTCATGCATTCCCTTGGCAGCAAGAGCCTTTCGTGGATGCTGCAGTGTACCCAAGTGTTAACACTCCAGTTAACTTTGCCTTAATCATAGCCTCACTGGCAAGCAGTTGCTCCCGACAACACTTGGGTACACTGCAGCATCCACGAGAGGCTCTTGCTGCCAAGGGAATGCCTGACAGCTTAAATACTATTTTGGACACTACAGTGAAAATGGTTAACTTTGTTAAAGCAAGGCCCCTGAACTCTCGTGTATTTTCTGCACTATGCAATGATATGGGCAGCGACCATGTAACGCTTTTACAACATACAGAAGTGTGCTGGTTATCAAGGGGCAAAGTATTGACACGTTTTTTTTTTAAATTGAGAGACGAGCTTAAAGTTTTCTTTACTGACCATAATTTTCACTTGTCTGACCGCTTGCATGATGACGAGTTTCTCACGCGACTGCCTATCTGGGTGATGTTTTTTCTCGCCTGAATGATCTGAATCTAGGATTACAGGGACTCTCTGCAACTATTCAATGTGTGGGACAAAATTGAGGCTATGATTAAGGAGTTAAGGAGCTCTTCTCTTCTCTGTCTGCATTAACAAGGACAACAGACAGGTCTTTCCATCATTGTATTATTTCTTTGTGTGAAAATGAACTCAAGCTTACGGACAATGTCAAATGTGATATAGCGAAGGACCTGAGTGAGATGGGTGTAAAATTACGCAGGTACTTTCCCGAAACGGATGACACAAACAACTGGATTCGTTATCCCTTTCATGTCCTGCCTCGGGTCCTCTTACCGATATCTGAACAAGAGAGCCTCATCGAAATTGCAACAAGTGGTTCTATGAAAATTGAATTTAATCAGAAGCCACAGCCAGATTGCTGGGTTGCCAAATAGTGTTCTGCCTTGGCAAATCGCGCTGTTAAAACACTGATGCCCTTTGCAGCCACGTACCTATGTGAGAGTGGATTCTCGGCCCTCACTAGCATGAAAACTAAATACAGGCACAGACTGTGTGTGGAAAATTATTTAAGACTGAGACTCTCTCCAATACAACCCAACACTGCAGAGTTATGTGCATCTGTTCAAGCACACCCTCTCATTAACCTGTGGTGAGTTATTCACAATTTTCAATGAACAAATAAGGTTTTATTTGTAAAATGGTTAAATAAAAAAAAATTATTGATTTATTATTTGCGCCCTGGTCCTATAAGAGATCTTTGTCACCTCCCACGAGCCGGGTTGTGACAAACTCATTCTTATGTTTAATAAATGTATCGTATAGTGTGTTTGTGTGGCAGGCTTACAATGATGGCAACAATAAAAACATTTTTGAGAGTGCACTGACCCTGGTGCTACAGTGGGTACGCAGCTGGAGGTTGAATGTTTTGAAGGGGTACGGGACTAAACAGTTTGGGAACCACTGCCCTGTAGAACAAAAAAAATCCTAACTGCTAATTGCTCATCTCGTCCTCTAGGTGGCCAGGGGACATTCCATGCCCTGTTGAACTGTGTGGTCCATGTCATCATGTACTCCTACTACGGCCTGTCTGCCCTGGGCCCCGCCTACCAGAAGTACCTCTGGTGGAAGAAGTACCTCACCACCATTCAGCTGGTACGTACTGCACTGCACTAGACTAGTGTGGGAGTTGAAATTGAATTTGAATCAGAAGTCATATGTTTTTATGAACAAGGATAGGATTATGTTAAAAACAAGTAATATTTGACCTTCCTCTGTCTGTCCTCCAGATCCAGTTTGTGATCGTTACCACCCACATCTGGCAGTACTTCTTCATGAAGGACTGTCCCTACCAGTTCCCCATCTTCATCTACATCATTGGCCTCTATGGCCTGGTCTTCCTCCTCCTCTTCCTCAACTTCTGGTACCACGCCTACACCAAGGGCAAGAGGCTTCCCAAGGTACTTCAGGCCAAAACCTGGGCCCACCCCTACAACAAAACCAACGGCGAAATAACCAACGGGAATGGTTTCCACTGTGACAAGGATAAGTGACAGGAGATCAGTCAATCAGGCTTAGGATAAAGGGTCGATCTCATTTGAATATGAGCCTATTCATGAACTGAAATTAGACATGGAATTTAGAATTTAGAGTACTGGGGTGTATTCACTAGGAACCAAACGGCTAGGTACCTACGTGAATTTGTCTAATAGAAACTGTCTTTTTCCATTTGGCGTAAACGGTTTCCATTGCAACATTTTTTGGACTAATGATTTCATCCCAGGTTAGGTATGCAGGAGTTTTGTTTTCCAGTATAAAAGTCAGTGCACTATTGAACTCAGAGAATTGACCCCTCACCTCTGGACCTTCTGGTATTTTCTTTTCTCTCTGCTACAGCAATCTCTCAGAGTTATGAACCAAAGCTCTACTGGACTTTTTGTATTAGATATTTTAAACTTTTATACCTGTGCTTTTCTTTCCTGTTCAGGGTGAAAGCACAAGTTGAGTGTTTTTTAAAATTTTTATAAACAGATAGTTGATGTTAGACGTGTGTTAGGTTAGTCAATGTTGGGGCAGTTCAGTAGCTTTGTCCCACCAGCCCAAATTACCTTTGCCGTTTAGAGTTGGTGCTGAACCTCTCTAGCTTAGGCTGTAGAATTCAGCTTTATAATGTGACCTTGATTTCAGCTGGTTTCTATATTTCAATACCTGTACTTTAAAAAATAATTTTAATACATTTTCTATGCATTTAATTGTAAACCATTTGTATATTCTGCTACTGAAAGTGTAGCAGGATTTTGTCTGTCTTGAGTATGTGAGCCATCCTCCATAGTTGAGGCCTGATGTATTTCCTGGGTCTGGTCACATGGCTGGGAAAAACTCTGGGCCCTACCCATAGTATACCTGTAATGGTGGAAGGATACAGGATAACAATTTTGCCAGTAAGAACCAATGTTTACATGTATACTGAGTGGAGTGTATTGGTGTTGACCCCCCCCCCACCTTTTCATCAATTCTGCACCCATTTCTCTCTGGTTTGAGTCACAGCCTCTACTGGTGCTGAGAAACTTTGGAAGCCAACCTGCTCCTACTGTTAAAGAGCTGTAGGCCTACTTGAATCTCATTGAAATCTGTCTGTATTATGTCCAACAGAAGTGACGGTGTGACATTTGAAGCCAGAGAGAAAAGTGTAGCACTGTTCTTGCAAGAACCGGAGCAGAGTGCACATTTCGCTTTAGCTCTGTCGCAAGCAAAGAACGACACATATAAAAATAGATAAAAAAAACTGTAGCCATTGTTCACCACTGCATGCATATTAGTTGTATATCCACTCTTCCAAATTGAGTTCAGTCCTTATGCCATGCGTATGACAGTTAGTATGCTTTCTCACTGGGTGTGTTCACATTTTGGTTTTCGCCTCCGAGCTCTGCTCAACTGGTGATTGAGGACACAGCATTAGTTAAGTGTAGGATGGGCCTCCACAGGTGTAGTAAAACCCCAGTGCCTGGGGTGTAGGCGGAGTCCAATAAGCAACAGCGATCTAGCTGATTTGAAATGTATTTGCTGATGTTAGCTCTAGTGTTATCCACCATGGGTTACTGTTCAGTGCCTTTGTCTAAGCCCCGCCGGCCATGATGCCGCTAATTCTGTATAAAAACAGTCATGTGTAAAGTAATTATTTTTGTATTTATATAAAAATAAATGCTGTTTTATACATCACCTGTGTTATATTATTGGAGCTTCGTTTGTAGCAGTTCAAATATTTAATTTTTTACTGTTTTCAGTCATTCACCCATAACCAATGCTGGATATAAGAAGTAGTAGTATAACTTTTTGAAATGGGTGAATGAATCTGGAGTCCACATGTTGACAATTTTAGACACTGGAATGATAAGTAAGAAAGCAGCACAGCTGACCTCTGAGGCACATGAACACATTTTTCTACTGGGAGGTGCTTTGAAACAGTGTCATGTTTTACACTGGTCTGGAACTACACTAATTATTTAAATCAGTTTTTGTTCATTTTTAAATTATTGTCTTAACACTTCAACCTTTTCAGAACTGAAATTGGTTGTGGACATTGATTAGAGCCTGAGCATTAATCCCACGAAATGACACTATGGGCCCAATTCAGACCTTTAAATGAAGGTGTGGCGGAGTTGTTTACAGATACGCTGACCTTGATTTAGGCTAATTCCACCACCTTTATGTGCGAGGAAACCAATGAAGGTCTAGCGAACCTACCAGTTCCATGTGGGAAAAGCATCTACTTTATTCTTTTGATAGTAATAACACCATTCTCCAGATCCATTTTTATTTGTCACATGAGCCGAATACAACACGTGTATGTATACCTTACCGTGAAATGCTTACTTACAAGCCCTTAATATTTGAGAATGACAATGTGTATGTGAAAGCTGATTAAAATGCATAATACCAACTATCAACAACTTTAACAGGCTGTCATAGACAAATAAAAATAGACCATCACTCAGTTTGTGGAGTTCAAGATTGTTTTTTTTATTAACAATGTATCCCTTTAATAAGATTGTATGCTTCTTTAGGTCAGCAATGCCCCAAAACACTATACAAGGGAAACCATGATTCAAGCAAAAACACACAAAAAAAAAATCATTAAATTATAATACAGTCTCAAGGAAAGAAAATATAAATAACTCTTCTCAGTCACTCTGCTATGGTACAGATATAATAAATAGATCCGACATCACTCAACAGACCTATAAATCACCCTAGGAGTCCACTTGTGTAGCAGCATAATAGCAAAACTAACCAATAGAAACAGAAACCTGTTCCCATGGAAACCTTACAGCAATCCATAAATGATCACGTCACCCTGTCCTCTCATCTCAGCCAATGATCGACAGCAATATCTGCATTGTGAAAACAACTTGGGGACAATTACTTTCCCCAGTTTGCAAACAAGTGATGGCAACCTATTATGATTTAAGACAATGAAACTATTACAAGCATTTGGAAGAAATAAATTAACACTTTTCAGAAACAGTGACAATGATCTAATATTACAGTTTTGACATGCCGTTTGTACATGCAGTGAGAGCGAAGCACGGAGGTAGGGTTTCGGACAACCTCTAAAAAAGAATCAATGAAAAGGTGTGAGAACCCGGCTGTTGCCACTGTCAGAGGCAGTGTCCTTCCAAACCAGGGTCAGAGATAGAGGAATACAGAAAGGGTGACAGAGAGCAAGCCACAGCAGTTATGTTCCATATGTCCAGATGGGGAAAAAAATGTTTTAAAAACACTACTGATGTTTGATTGTCTGACAGTCTATAGACAAATAGAAAAATGGTTGTTTAAACAAGAATGAGTCTTTTGATCATAAGCAGAGTTGGAAATAATAAACTTATGAGATCACAGCACAACCATCTCTAGCAGAAACCGACTGAGGGTATGACTATGAGGGAGGCTTCTAGAACCTTCTGTAGTGTTTCCATTATGAGGGAGAAGAGGATGAGTCCAGCACTGACTAGGATGGACTGAACATGCCCTTTTCATTTCATATCAGCATACACCAGAGCAAGATCACATTTTTCAAGACTTAGTCATATTTCATCCAGCTTGTGTTTAGGTTAAGTGTGATGTGTTATGTAGTTGATGCGTCTCCTGTGATGTCTGTTGGTCAGGCTTGTACATCCGTCTGAAAACAGCATTTGGTAAAACTGCTCCCCCTGTTGGCCATAGGCAGGAACAAAACTAGACGTGTTAGGTTTCATTTGTTCAGACAGTTGATCTCCTCTTTCTCAAGCAACTGGAGACAACACTTTCACACATTCTTTAACACCCATGCTCCCTCCATCTTGAACTTCAGCAAAACTTCTCCCCCCTTTTTTTATCCTTTCTCCCCTATTCTCTCCATCCCTCCCTTTTTTCACTATGTTGCTCTCTGTATCTCTATGTGAGGGTTGGAGGGAAAGCAGCGTCTCAACAGGGAGGGGGAGAAAGAGACGAGGAAAGTCAGAACTTCGTGGGAGGGTCTATATCCACTCCGACGGGCTTTGGTGGCTTCGACAGGATCGCTTCTGCTTCCTCGTACATCTGAGGGGACAGGATGTGACATGAGCATGAGGTCAGAGGTCACAGGAGATGACTGTCATATTACTGTTGTAACCACTAACGTAATCGGAAGTGTAAGGGTTGAGGAGCGTCGCTCTCCTCTCTCTGCCACTCAACCCATCACCCATACATTCTAACTACTAGAGAAGATCTGAAAGGATGTATATGCAATATAGCAAAAACAAATCCACTTAACCTAACAAAGACGTGGAGCTATTACCATAAACCCATCTAATTCTTCCAGAACAACATAAGTAACTAGAGATAGGGGCTAGGAATGAATTTGGGACTGGGGAGAAATGGAGAGACCGTATAGAAGAGGACCTTACCGGTATGAAGTGTACGTCCTGAAAGAGTTCCTGTATGAAGCGTCGAGAGGGCAAGCGGAACATACAGTGGGCCAGCAGGTGAGACACCTCAGAGTACAAACAGATATCATCAAACGCATAGGGAAACTTCTCTTTTATCCTGGAGAGAAAGAGAAAGCAGACACCATTAAAGCTCCAATGCAGCCATGTTTTTTTTGTATCTTAATATCAAAACTATTTCTGGGTAACAATTAAGAACCTTTCAGTGAATGTTTTCAATTAAAATGGTCAAAAATAAACAAATCCCTTCATAGCAAAGGGCAATTTCTCAAGCAAGAATTCTGCTAGGACTATCTGGGAGTGGAAAACTGAAAATGAGCTATCGATGCGGTAAATAGGTCACTGGAACTCGACCAAAACAATGGAAATGCCATGGAAACGTGTGGGGGAAAGATCCCGAATCTCCTCACTGCCCCTCAACAAAATTAGCCTACATTTAGGCTACTGCTTTTTAAAATTACCTATTTATTTATTTATTTTTAAATCTGTGTAAGGCTTGTCAACCTCAATACATTTTCATGTCATCGTCACCAACCAACTGCATTACGGTTAAAAATGACTAACATTTACTGATTTCTCTATGCTAGCTATACTACCAGCTTATACGAACAAGAGTTAGCATTTAGCAGTCACTTCTTCTAAACCTGAAAAGGGACTATTTCCAAATGTCATGCAGCGAAAACAGCCAAATATATCCAAATCGGACTTTATTAACCAGTGTGGGCCTTTTACAATGTATCAATCATGACGGATTTGACGAATATCCACTTAGATCAGATTTGTTGTATGTGGGCCAATCAGCATTCTTCTATCCCCCCCAGTCTGCGTTCCATTGACCTCTTTACCACATCTATTGGCAAAGAGGTTTCAAACTCTTTCTTATTGGTCTATTAACTAATTTACCGCATGATGATGTCACCATGGAAGGCCATTATCATAATTCTCACAATTTCACAGTATTACTCCAACCTCAGTGTGGAACTGTATATAAAACACAGGAAAATCTGTGTTGGGGGGGTTTATTGTGCGTGTGTGTCTTACGTCAGTAGCCCTGTCTCGTGGCCCTTGGTTCCTACAGAAGAGCTGAGGTTGATGACGAGGCGAAGCACCTCCTTCCTCAGCAGAACCCGACAGGCTGGGCCGTCTTCAGATATTGCCTTGCCACCTGACGGACATACACAACAGCCTATCGGAGCCCACTCGCACAACATGACCAAATCAGACATTTTGATCTGAATTAGAATGTTCAACAAAGGTGTACAATATGTAGTCTGTGCATGTGCTGCAGACAGCCTCCTGAGACTGCAGTGTGTGTGTGCATGTGTGTGTGTATGTGTGCATGTGTATGCGTGTGTGTGCATACCTAGCACTATGTCAGCGGGAGTAGGTGTGCTGCAGACGGATCCCTGTGACACAGCAGCGTCGCTGCAGCCGGAGACGCCAGATAACTTGGACTGAGGCATCACCTCCAGACGATGGCTGGTCTGACTAGACCACGGAAAGTCTATGTAGTCTATGAAGAGAGATAGGGCGGGGGTGAGTGTGTGTGTGTGTGTGTGTGTGTCAGAGTATTTGACGTGTGTGTGTTCTCACCAGTGCGGGTGTGTGCGTTGTTGATCTGAGGCTGTGTGTGGTAGCCCAGTACAGTAGCTCCTACGCAGTAGAGACAGTTGTCGTCAGTGTGTTCCTGTAGACCAGTATCCTCTGGACCCAGGATATGGTTCTGGTTGTTCTCTCTGCTGGCCATCAGCTCTGAGATACTGAACTGCTGCTTCAGCAGTGGGATAGGAGGATAGGGACGACCACCGTCACCTACAGTACACAGGGCATAGAACACCTACTGAAACTGGCAGTAAACCATCTCTACCATTCACGTTAAATTATCATCACTATCCACCCATCTCTCAATCCCTCCCTCTCCTTCCTTACTGTCTGAGTCTCCAAAGTAGAACGGACACTTCTCGTCGGCAGGCGGGCTAGTCCTCTGTTGGAAGTAGGGCGTGTCTCGGATGTAGAACATGTCGTTGATGTCCATGGGCAGTGCCAGGCCCACGTAGTCGTCGTTACAGCCGTAGGTGGCGCTGGGCACCATGGAGCGCACCGACGAGCAACGCTGCAGAGTGATCTGGTTGATGGGACTCAGCAGATCCTCCTTGTCCAGAGACGCAAAGCTCAACGCCTTCAGAAACCTGCCGGGCGGAGGGAGACGGGTGAGAGAGAGGGGTGACAAGAGGGCGAGGGGAGTGAGGGCAGACACAGACAGACGTAGCTATATGGCGAGAGAAGTAGAGAGAATGGAAAAACTCTGACAAAGAGAGAAACACACAAAAACACATGGAAATGTGGGGCTCCTAATCCACACCACAACTACACAGTGCCATCTATAAGACAGCAGGGTTCATCTGCTTGAATCTATAAAGGGAATCTAGCCTCCTAGTCTTATCAATATACTCCAAAACAAAACTGTGGGAAGGACAATCAACACTAAGAAATACCTAAGAAACTGTGTTGCGTAAGCAGAAACTGAGTAGTAGGGATGTGACAATTGGAAAAAAATGTCTTAACGTTTGAACTGCAATTCGTTTTTTCGATAAGAAAAATGAATACAATTCCACATGAATTCACAACGCTGCTGCCAGCAACGGTTTGGGTCTCACGGTACGTCCCATTCAGATGGTTAAGCATTGCACCTGTACTACCATTACTGTACCCCAATTCCACCTAGCAACGTTTGCATTTCCTTCTCAAAGTATTGCCATACAGGACTTCGCTGCCGTCTCTTGCCTTTGCCCTTTTTCTAACTGTTAACAACGATGACATAGTGTTGGAGCGTCAAACACCAAAATGATCGATTCCTCGACTCCTTGCACGTCGACTGCCGGTGTCAACTCCCATTTATGTGCGTCAAGATTCGATTCGGAACGGAGGACACTTGATTACTTCCGAGAAAACAAACACTTGCATCTTTCACAGCGAGAGAGAGGACAGAGTGTGGAGGGGCTCAGTATAGGCAGAGTCAAACCGTGCACTAGGCCTATCTATCGGCAATCAAAAACTATCTCGCAATTTCTTGGCTTGCAATTTCAGTAAAGCAGGGTATATCACCAATGAATAGGCTAGGATATTGAGATGCAACACCGCTCTCTCAGTCACAGTTTCTGCGCATGTACACGGGTTCACTTCACGCTGTTCACAGAGTGGTAGTCAGGTCACCAAAACAGCGGAGAAGTTGAGCCTCGATCGTCGACGCCCTTAGTTGCGGAAATTGAGCCACTACGTCGTTTACTTCCTGCATCTACTTTCAGTATCGTTTTTTTGGGGTTAGTGATTTTCCTTAACATTAAGCATTTAAGGACACCAATTTCAACATAGGAGGGAAGCTGCTCTACAAAATGGAGGCTAGGTTGGTCCACCCACCAAGGCATAGAGATGGACATCCTGCGGAGTGGCTGGACAGCTGGACAGCTGACCCTCTTAGCAGACAACCTGAGAGACCACCAGCACACACACACACACACACACAGCTGTTACTGCTCTGAACCAGAAGAGAGAGACACCGTTGCTGCTAAAGACGACTAATAACCGGAGTTACAACACACAAGCACACAGAGTCATTACCTCTAAACACACACGCCACCGTTACAGCTAGAGACTACAGCTAACCCTCAGACAAGCTGACAGACCAGCACATCCAGGTATCTAAAGGGGGAAGGGGTGGACACTACTGGAGTGGTCCACCCACCGAGGGACGTAGGCTCTGGATGGCCTGCGGTGGGCATCAGAGGGGCGGGGGGCTGGACAGCTCACTCTCTTAGCAGACAACCTGAGATACTCCACCTCAGTCTGCTTCTCTCTGTCTACCGACCAAGACTGGGCTGTGGGGAAGAACCCTTCAGGAGCCCAAGCTGAGCTAGAAAGAACAGAGAGTTCAATGACCTCACAAACCAGCACACGACACCCACCCACATAAAAGACAAACGGATTAAAAGGAGAGTGGAGAATGATTAGACAGAGTAGAACATTGATATGACCAGTCACATACAGACAGACACCTATGACCTATGACTGAGAAAAGCATGAGCAATGGCAGCCAGCAGCCATGACGGGCAGTGAAAACCCACCAGGAGAAGTTGTCCTTACTTGTGCGAGTGAGAATATAGGTGTGCGTTTGTATATGCATATTGCATTTCCCATGTATGTGTGCAGCGTTCAGATACGTCGAACACTACACGTAAGGTATCTTACCTGCGCGGCGTTAGCCTCGAGTCCAGACTACCGGTCTTCATAGTGATCGTGTCAGTGAAGAGCACGTCTTTAGCGGGCGACGCTAACGACTCACTATGAGACAGAGACGGGTGGATCCTCTGCTGCTGCAGCCTCTTCAGAGTAGCATAGCCCAGTGCATCCCGCGGGCTGGTGTACATGAAACTGCAGTCTGCAAGGCTCTTAATGGCCGCCACCGAGGGAGACTTGAGGCTCTGGGCTCTGCGGGGGAGGGTGTGTGAGGAGCCAGGGGGGACCAGTGAGACAGAGTTCGACTTGGAGAGAGGCAGGTGGTTGGTGTGGGCCTGGGTTGGGGCGAGGGTGTACAGCGTTTTGACCGTCTTGGCCGAGACCACTGTGTCGAGGCTGACACAGTCCGACGAGTCTGGCTCGGCATGCTCAGGGTTTCCCACAGTCTCGCGGGAGGGGCTGGAGCTCATGGAGCTGATGCCGCTTGTGGTGGTGTCTGTGTTGAAGCTCTGACTGCGGCTTTTAAACTGAGTCCCTCCCCCATCTCCTCCCGCTAGACGTTCCCGGCTACTCTGCTCCCTGGATGGGGGCTCTCCAGGACCCCCCAGCCCAGACCCTCCTCCACCAGCCCGGGATAGCCTCCCCTCTCCCAGCTGCTCCTCAGACCCCCCCACAGAGTCCCTGATCCCCACAAAGGAGGTTTCCAGGCTGATTGTGGGACTCTTGGGTATGCCTCTCCCATTGAACACATCGCCTTGCGACGAGGAGTAGATGGAGGGCTCCGTTACCGTCCTGTTCCTCCTCAGCCCTCCCAGTTTGGGCTCGGTGGGGGTGCGGCTGCCCCCCATTGACTTGGGGTCGCTGGTGGAACGCAACTTTTTGCTGGGGAGCGACAGGGAGTTGAGGAAGCGGTTCCGTACAAAACGGGTGGAGGCCAGGATGGTGAAGGGGCTGCGGTCCTTCATGGGTTTGGAACGCAGGTAGAGGGAGGCGTCGTCTGATTGGTCCAACATCTCAGACTTGTCATCATCCAGGATGTACATGTCTAAATACACATGACAAACATTACACAACATACAGTACCAGTCAAAAGCTGACACACCTACTCATTCAAGGGGTTTTCTATTTGTACTTTTCTCTACGTTGTAGAATAGTAGAAGACAAACTATGAAATAGCACATATGGAATCATGTAGAAACCAAACAATTGTTAAAGATTCTTCAAAGTAGCCACCCTTTGCCTAGACAGCTTTGCACACTCCTGGCATTCTCTCAACCAGCTTCACCTGGAATGCTTTTCCAACAGTCTAGAAGGAGTTCCTATGTGATGAGCACTTGTTGGCTGCTTTTCCTTCACTCTGCAGTCCAACTCATCTCAAACTATCTCAATTGGGTTGAGGTCAGGTGATTGTAGAGGCCAGGTCATCTGATGCAACCCTCCATCACTCTCCTTTTTGGTCAAATAGCCCATACACAGCCTGGAGGTGTGTTTGGGGTCATTGTGAGAGTGGGATTAAGCACAAACCAGTATAACAGATGGGATGGCGTATCGCTGCAGAATGCTGTGGTAGCCATACTGGTTAAGTGGGTCTTGAATTCAAAATACATCACTGACAGTGTCACCAGCAAAGCACCCCTACCTCCATGCTTCACAGTGGAAACTACACATGCAGAGATCATCCATTCACCTACTCTGCGTCTCATAAAAACACAGCGGTTGGAACCAAAAATGTCATATTTGGACTCAGACCAAAGGACAGATATCCACCGGTCTAATGTCCATTTCTCATGTTTCTTGTCCCAAGTAAGTCTCTTTTAATTTTATTATTGTTGTCCTTTAGTAGTGGTTTCTTTGCAGCAATTCAACCATGAAGGCCTGATTCACACAGTCTCCTCTGAACTAGAGGTCGACCGATTATGATTTTTCAACGCTGATACCGATTAGTGGAGAACCAAAAAAGCCGATACCGATTAATTGGGCGATTAAAAAAAAAATATATATATATATAATAACGACAATTACAACAATACTGAATTAACACTTATTTTAACTTAATATAATACATCAATAAAATCAATTTAGCCTCAAGTAGATAATGAAACATGTTCATTTTAGTTTAAATAATGCAAAAACAGTGTTGGAGAAGAATGTAAAAGAGCAATATGTGCTACGTAAGAAAGCTAACGTTTCAGTTCCTTGCTCAGAACATGAGAACATATGAAAGCTGGTGGTTCCTTTTAAAATGAGACTTCAATATTCCCAGGTAAGAAGTTTTAGGTTGTAGTTATTATAGGACTATTTCCCTCTATATCATTTGTATTTCATTAACCTTTGACTATTAGATGTTCTTATAGGCACTTTAATATTGCCAGTGTAACAGTATAGCTTCTGTCCCTCTCCTCGCTCCTACCTGGGCTCGAACCAGCAACACAACGACAACAGCCACCACATCGAAGCAGCGTTACCCATGCAGAGCAAGGGAAACAACCACCTCAAGGCTCAGAGCGAGTGAAGTTTGAAACGCTATTAGCGCGCGCTAACTAGCCAGCCATTTCACTTCGGTCACACCAGCCTCATCTCGGGAGTTGATAGGTTTGAAGTCATAAACAGCGCAATGCTTGATGCACAACGAGGAGCAGCTGGCAAAATGCACGAAAGTGCTGTTTGAATTAATGTTTACGCGCCTGCTTCAGCCTACCACCGCTCAGTCAGATACTTAGATACGTGTATGCTCAGTCAGATTATATGCAACACAGGACACGCTAGATAATATCTAGTAATATCATCAACCATGTGTAGTTAACGAGTGATTATGACTGATTGTTTTTTTATAAGATAAGTTTAATGCTAGCTAGCAACTTACCTTGGCTTACTGCATTTGCGTAACAGGCAGTCTCCTTGTGGAGTGCAACGAGAGAGAGGCAGGTCGTTATTGCGTTGGACTAGTTAACTGTAAGGTTGCAAGATTGGATCCCCCGAGCTGACAAGGTGAAAATCTGTCTTTCTGCCCTTGAACGAGGCAGTTAACCCAACGTTCCTAGGCTGTCATTGAAAATTAGAATGTTTTCTTAACTGACTTGCCTAGTTAAATAAGGATTAAATAAAGGTGTAAAAATCAGCAAATCGGCGCCCAAAAATACCGATTTCCGATTGTTATGAAAACTTGAAATCGGCCCTAAATAATCGGTCGACCTCTACTCTGAACAGTTGATGTTGATATCTGTCTGTTACTTGAACTATGTGAAGCAGTTATTTGGGCTGCAATTTCTGAGGCTGGTAACTCTAATGAACATATACTTTGCAGCAGAGGTAACTCTGGGTCTTCTATTCCTGTGGTTTCATCATAGCGCTTGATGGTTTTTGCGACTGCACTTGAAGACACTTTCAAAGTTCTTAACGTTTTCCATGTTGACTGACCTTCATGTTCTTGCCATAATATGGACATGGACTTTTACCAAACAGGGCTATCTTCTGTATACGCCCCTACCTTCTCACAACACAACTGATTGGCTAAAATGCATTAAGGAAAGAACTTACACGATTTAACAAAATAGTAAAAGAAAGTGCTACTGAGGATGTGTTTAACAGAAACTGTCCTTGTTGCCTGGTGAAGAGTTTCATGGTTAACTCACTGGGTTGGGACTCGCTCTCGCTATTGTGCCGGGAGCTGGTGGACTCAGAGTTGAGACTGAGCGTGCTCGGTACGGAGGAAAGTTCAGAGGTCATCGGTTTGTCCACCTCGTCTGGGGTGACGGGCCACAGTGTCTGGCGACTGTGTCTGACTGTATCCCAGCCATACTGTTTCAACACTTCACAGCCCTGCCGCGTCTTGGAGATCACGCCAACGACGTACACGCACGTTCTGGAGGGAGAGAAAACAGACATGAGACTGTTGTCGAGACATCAGGTTCAGCTCTGTGTGCGCGTGTGTCCCCTTACCCCCGTACGGACAGGACCTCGCAGTGTTGTGCCAAGGCCAGGATGTCAGGAATGACGTTCTCCTCCTGAAGCAGGTTCAGACCCCAGTTTGATGACCCAATGTTACCCTGGAAACAGACATACATTCACTATCATTAACACAACAGACCCTGGGAACCACAGTCGGAACCAATGTCAGAGCACTGGAGGACGCAGACGGTCTATAACGTCTACCCAAGAGAAAATAAAGACCATTATGAACCAGTGGTGTGTTTTTTTTCTTCTTTTACTGTAACTGACAACACGTGTACTTATCATTCAACGTTGTGATGTGTGTGCCGAGTGGTTAGGGGGGACTGACCAGAGCCCAGAGGGCTGCCTTCAGCTGTTTGATGCCCTCCCAGGTGTCCAGCATCGGGGAGCGAACCGTGTAGCTGAGGTCAGGGACCACGCTCTGGAAAGCGCGAGACAGTCGGTAAGACACCAAAACCCATAGATTCGTCACATTAAGAAAGCCCTTTGTAAAGCAGAGTTACCTGAGTCTCTAGTAGGTGGCAGCCTGTCTTGTCATGGACTAGCTGACCATACAAGTGCACAGGAAGATAAACATTTGGTCTCTGTAACCTAGAGACAAAAAACACACAAAGACAATGTACTCATGTTCAACAACTGAGAAAAATAAATACAGTTGGCTCAAGATCACAGCCGATGGATCTTTTTGGTGGTGGGAGAGAAACAAGGTATGTAGACTTTACAGTTGTTTTAGCCCAGCACAGCTTCCACTTATCTAAACAAGACTATGAAGCGCCAAATCAGGCAACCCTCCAGGACCAGGGCTGGTGACCACTGGATCATGGCTAACTGTCCAGCTTAGCAAGATAAGCAGTCTCACCTTTGGTTGCTACGTCTGACGTAGTTGTCTCCGTCCACAGGTTTCCGGTATGTAGTTAACGCTTCATTCAACTGCTCCTCAATCAGATCTACATACTTCAGGTTGTATTCCTGTTCACCACAGTCGGGGAAAACAAATCATTAGTGGATTACATTTGTACTGATATTGAGAGTTTTAAAAACAATCAAGACAGTTAAAGTTGCACTACGCAGAAATCGCTCTTCCATTTCCTGGTTGCTAAATTTCAAATATTGTGCGACAAAATAAGCAAGTACAGTGTAGAGAATCATTATACCATCTAAACCCCTGTCAAATATATCTTTTCCATAACCAACAACAATATTGTATGTTCAGCTGGTGTACAAAATCGAAAGTAAAAGATGCAAAAACTAAAAACTTAAAGGAAAGCATAGCGCACATTGAACAGATCTATCACTTCTAAAACTGGTTCTATAACACATTTCTATGTGAATTGGGTCGAGTCGCCCAAAAAGTTATATTGCAGCTTTAAATGTCATTTGATTTAGAAATCTGTCTTTATGTTCTTGTTTACTATCTGAATGATTGTTTTGTACTGTGTTTTGTGTGGACCAATGGAAGAGTTGCGGTTGCTGCTAATGGGGAAATGAATGAACGAGCAGGCTTACCTTTTGCCATCTGTCCAACTGTTTGCTGACGTAGCCCCTCTCATTGAGGTAGGAGAAGCCCTTAGGAATAGACAGAAACCTGCACAAAGGACACTGGTTTTTAGAGGTGGAACACAACCTCTCAGCACACCTGTGTGTCTGTGTATTCATTTGTGTGTGTGTGTGTGTGTGTGTGTCAGACTGACCTGAGGAGCAGCAGAAGGCCCTTGTCTCCCAGGTGGGTCAGAGCCGGTTTGAGTTGGATCAGAGCATGGAGGTTAGCCTGGGGCGACACAATAAAACATCATGGAGCCGTTAAGGACAACAAAATATAACATCCACTCCATACCCCTCGTTCTTCCATTCCCCAGCCTTCTGCCCATCGTCAGCCCTCTCCAACACTCCCACAGCCCCTCTCCCACCAGCCCCTCTCCCACCAGCCCCTCTCCCACCTTGTCCTCGCAGGCTTCGTCCAGTATGTCCAGGGCTTCCATGGAGACTGCCTTGCTGTGGTCGTGCAGCTGGGTGACCAGCAGCTCCATGCCCCAGTTACTGAAGAACTCCACCCCTGCCCTCAGCAACACACGCAGGTGCTTGGTGGCATACAGCCTGCACGTCTGTGTAATGACACAGAGGGTGGAAAAGAGGTTGTTCAGGATCAGTATTGTTTCAGCAACAACCTATCCAGCATCACCCACATTGAAGCCTGTGCATCCATTCATCCATCCCTCCCGCCTGGGTAAAGCCTTACATCAGTGGCAGCAGTGAGGATCTTGGAGAGAATGACTCTGGCCAGTCCATCCGTGCTGTAGTCCAGAGTAGACACAGCCAGCTTCAACACAGCGTCCTGATTCTTCACAGAGCACAGGTTCAGCAGACTGAGGAGGAGAACACGCACGGAATCAGGCAGTTGTCTGAGCTGTGTCTCAACTGGAACTCTATTCCCCATAACCTAGACATTCAGTAGGAACCCAGTCCAAGCAATGGATTTTTGGCACTCAATAGCCTACTGCCTGACTCATCTGGCCAATAAAAATGGAGCTGCTGTTATTTAAACCAATCAGTGTTTTCCTCCTGTTCAAGTTCACGCTGACAATTTTTAAAAGGGCAATAGTTCAGACTGACCTCTGAAAGAGGCCGCACTTCTCCAGCAGTTTAACCCCGTGTGGGTGGGCCGAGAGGGTCCCCAGGAACAAGTAGTAGTGCTGGCTGAGGGTGGTGAGCAGCCCGTTGCTCTGGAGACAGCGGTCAGGCTTCAGACCAGAGGACAAGGACAGCCAGGCCACCATGTCCTTCACCAGCTCCTCCAGGTACGCCTGACCATCCTGGGAGAGGGGAGAGGTGGAGGGTGGACAAAAGCCATGAGGAAAAAAAGGCTATTGGTTTGGGGCTAGGTCAATTTCAAAGCTACCTTTCTTTAACAAAAGGTGACACCAAAATAAAAATGTGTCCCACATAGAAGTTTCCTCAGCACCTTTATTTTTCTGCTCTATTTCCTCACCTCATCAGACTCTATGAGGAACTCGATGAACTGGCATCCCACCACAGTGAGCTGTCTGGCTTTAGGATGGTCCAGCTCCAGCCCTGCATACAGCTTACTGCTGGGCTTATAGAAGTACAGCAGTCTCCGCACAAACCTGGACCACACACACACACAGTTATAAAAGGGGACACTTTACCACAGTCAAGCTCAGTATTTCACGAGTTGTCGTAGTGAATGGAAGGTGGGTCTTACTTGTGCATCTGTTCATCTTTGTTGTTCCTGAGGTTAACGTTAGGCCACTGGGAGGGGAAATCCAAAACATATGAAATGTGGCAATAGCAAATCAACCAACTGAAACACACTCCCAGTCAGTCTTCTACAAGTTTTATAGTATTGCTATGACTGACCTTGAGGATAGTTGCGATGAGGAGCCAGTTCCAGTCAAGGTTCTGTTTGTGGTTAAGGATCTGACTGTCTCTCAGGTTCAACATCAGGGCTTCCTCCGTGTCCTACAACACACACGCAGTTTGTGTCACTGAATGTTGCTAAGGAAGACTTTGGGGCTATAGGTGAACAATGAACCTAGATGGCAAAGATGTCTGTGTGAGGCATACCTTAATAGCATAGATGTCTCGGTGTACGCGTGTGTGCGTCTCTCTCCGGTGGTGTGCAGACACAGACTTGCGGACAATGTGGTCCAGATACAGACTATGGGGTTTGGGTCCTTGTTTCTTCTTGTCGTGGAAACGCTTCAAGTGGTTGACAGCCGCACTCGCCCGTCTAAAAATACAGAAAAGTAGCCCAATTTCTTTTTTTAAACCAGAGCAGTGAAAAAGTGAGTGATTGCGTGCATGTGTGTGTGTGTGTACACTCACAGGCGTTTCTCCTTGGGGATGTCAAAAGAGGCAGCCATGTTGATAAGGGTGGGCAGACAGTGCAGGTGGTGACTGTGGGAGTGAGGGAGGATGGTGTTGGCCTAGCGATAGAAAGAGAGCGCAAGAGAGAAAACGTGAGAGAACGTGAAGCAAACACATAAAAAAACATTTATGCACAGCTGAATGAAGGCAACTACCAAGTACATACGTGTCCTCAAATAAACAGCAGAGCAGCACGCTCCTCAGAAGGAGCTACAGTGGCTATATACGGTATATCAGAGAGCCGTGTCCCTGTGTGTTACCATGTGTAGCAGTTCTCCCAGTAGGATGGTGGCTCTCACTGATATCTGGTCCTCACTGCTGGTCACAACTTCTACCAGACCCTACAGGGTGGAGAAAAAGAAGAGAAGGAGAAAATGAAAGCACAAGCGAGAAATAATAAAATAATATCCACAACCCGTGAAAAAAATAAAATCTCATGTTTGGGATTTCCCATCTCCTTACCTCTAGCAGGCAACTGGAGATGAAGGCAGCCAGTACCAAAGCCAGGTAGTTATCCATCAGGTCAGGCCTGAAAAACACAGCAAGACAAACAAGCAGACATTATAGCCACAGGAGAGATGGTGGTTGGATCTGAGAGGCACCCATATTCACAGTTTTTGTCAAGTGTGTAGTAAAAGGTGTATAACATGCTATTCTATACATTCTATATTGTACATTCCTGTGGGTAGAATCCATTTCCTACCTGGGAGCATAAAGCGATATTGTTTAATTTATTTAAAAATATATATATTTATTATCTGTGGTGTCATGCGTTACCTGGATCTGGCTCGATGAGGCAGGAGGACTTTAGCCTCTGCAGCCACAAAGCCATCAGACAGTCTCCAGCTGTCCTGGCACCTACTGGGGTCTACAGGGGAACACAACACGCATTGACAAAATAAACTATTTAAACTTAGCAGTTTTTGGATGCATGTTTGATAAATGTTTATAACCAGGGCATTGGGGGGGGTAAAGAAATAAGAAAAGCTAATATCACTCACCCACGCTGAGAAGTGCTTCCGTAAAGTCCTGGGTTACAATGGGGAGAGGTAGCCTAAATATCTCATACAATACCTCCAGCAAACCTTTCTGCAGGGGGCAAGGAGAAAGGTCAGAGACAAAAATAGTCGATCTCGAAGAACAGATCGAGAAGGCATCATTTTATTATATTTATTTAAACAAATCTCATATTTCAGTACCCACCCTCACTTCCACATTTGGTATAGACAGCAGACCAATAAGGGATTGGATCCCAGAGTTCCCGGCCCTACAGAGGTTAATGATCCCTGGATCGCAACGGAGACAGAATCTACCATTAACACATTCATGACTTGGCAGCAAAAGTGAAGACAGAGAGCAAACAATGCGATACTAGCTTAAAAAGGGAATCTACTCATCATTCTCTTCAGAGGGGTATTTGAGTGTTGACCCATTCAAAGCTGTTGGCATTAAACAAATACTAACGGTACAGTTTCAAGTCATGATCCACAATGCAAAGAGAACGAGCCGCCGAGCCAAACTGAATGGAAAGCTGAAGAGAAAGAGACTCACCAGACCAGGAGCGGAAGGCAGCTACTATAGCCATCCTGCTGGACAGGAAACGAGCATCGCGGTCCTCCCTGGTTACACACACAACAGGATCAATCTACACGACATAGGGACACATAACACACGAAACAGAACATTGGAACAGAGAGCCTGTTTACAACACACACACACACATCACTTACTTGAGCTGGATCTCTGATGTGTCTGCATTGTGACGGTAGTGGAAGTCTGTGAAAGGTGCTAGGATTTGCTGAAAGAGCAGAACACAGGTTCATACACAGAACAACAAAACATTTCTCTATGTTTTCATTATCAGCAAGGCTAAATAATGTCCCAATATCATGAGTGGATTTTTTTCTCCTATTGCTGAGATTCCACTTAAATTCCACTTTTCCATGGTTCCACTTTTTCCTGGTTGGACCTTCCAAGTCATAGGGACACAGATATTTCTCCAAACAGATCACATACATTATCCGTATTGATCCACATGATCACATAATCCATATTATAATATTTGCATTCTTCTTCCATAAGCTTGTTAAGACTGAGTGGTTACTGGAGTGGCCATGCTGCAAGTATGAAAGGGGGTATCAGTTTACACACAGACAGGATGTGTTGCAGAGAGAGGCTTTAGAGGGCTGATGTAACTGATCACTGTAATCTCCCTGGGAAAGAGAAAAACAACCCACGGGTGAATCCTCACTGGCATGGTTAGTGGCTGTGTCTAAATAGACTACACTGACCTCCTCTCCTAGGCTCTGTTCCTCAGCCTGCACTCTGCACTCATGGGAAAGAACGGTACAGGTGAAAGCCAATTCCCAAGAGGCTTCCCATGAAAATGAGTAAGAACACACCATATTGCTTTTACCTATCCTGGAGACGAGGAGAGACAGTCACCGCCGACTGACATAGTGTGATGTGTGACTGGGAGTGTGTGAACCACTAGTTTGATGCCTATATGTACATACTGACACGTGCATGGCGGCTGTGCGTACCTCCAGCTCCACATCATTGCGAACATATTGCCTGGTGTGTGGATGGTTGAGCAGGTGAAGGATGGTGGTGATCAGAGCCTCATTGATGCGGCTCAGCTGACAGTCGATCACACTCTTTAATATGGTGCTGAGACCCCCCCTATTGGCCACTACCTCTGGGTTCTTCAACGCTGCATAGTATGGTTGACATAAAGACAGTGTTATTAAACAGTAACTATGTGTGTAACTTCAGGATGGTTCTCTCAGTGCCGAGGCTCCACACACCAAGTTCGCAGACGATGGCAATGGCAGCGCGCACCATGCGGTCCCTCTCCTGCAGTCCGTCTGTTCCCACGGCAATCAGAGAGTTGGTGACAGAACTGGGGAACAGTAGAGCGTTCACTGTGATCATCTAGAGACAACGAGAGAGAGAGAGAGAAAGAGATTGAGAGCAAAGGTTACAGCACTAATTTTGCACTTCAGTTTATTTTAGAAGCAACATTACAGCAAATAGGTCACACAGTGTGAGTGCCACTTTCAGAAGGTGGTGGGTCTAATCTGTGTGCGAGTAGAGAACGTCTTTAAAGTCTAGGCCCTTCCTCCCAGACACTTTCTCCGGATTAATCTAATCAAGCTAAGCCACATTAACTGGCAAGGACACAGACCACCAGCTGGAAGAGGCCAGCTGGCTAACCAACCTGGGTTAAGTAGGCGACTGTCAATGTAGCTTAGTATTATAGGTAGCTGCCAAAATAAATTTACTAGAGTAAATTGGGGATACAAAATATATTGAAAGAAGGTGCTTCCACACAGTTGCGGTTCCTGAGTTCAGCAATTAGCATCCTATCATGCTTAGGGTCATGCACAAAACTGCCTAGTTGCCCATTATTTTGGCTATCATGGCTAGAAGAGGAGATCTCACCGACTTTGAAAGTGGGGTCTCAAAGGAGCATAGGAGGTTTAAAGGGTGTGTGTATGTGTCAGTCACCAGAGCTCAACCCAATTTAGGGATGAGCATTTTAAAATGGATTTCACTATTCAAATAATACCATGATATTTTCTCAGATATAGGGATGGGCACGGTTATTCGAATATTCAAAACTCAGAACGGACATTAGTATTCATTTTCTTTAGAAATTAAAAATAGGCCTATTTTAAGAATGAAAGGCTTTGTCTAAAATTCCTCTATGTGACACTGCTACATAGCCTACAAGGATAGACCACTACATTCAATATTTCAGTTTCACAAGTGTAGCTTGTTGTTGTCTGTCAATCAAAAGCGGCGCTACAGTCAGAGGCTCCATGAGTAGAAAGTGAAGTGGGAGAATTCTAAACGATGCCAAATGGAATCCATGTCTCAATTGTCTCAAGGCTTAAAAATCCTTCTTTATCCTGTCTTCTCCCCCTCATCTACACTGATTTGAAGTAGTTTTAACAAGTGACACCAATAAGGGATCATAGCTTTCACCTGGTCAGTCTGTCATGGAAAGAACAGTTGTCCTTAATGTTTTGTGCACTCAGTGTATGCAATGATTGGACAGATATTCGAATAACAGTACCCACCCCTAAACTAAATTAAACACTTATGGGACATTCTAGAGAGGTGCTTAAGACAGCGTTTTCCACCCCCATCAACTAAATACCAAATTATGCAATTTCTCATGGAAGAATGGCGTCGCATCACTCCAATAGTTGCAGGCACTTGTAGAATCTATGCCAAGGCGCATTGAAGCTGCTCCTCTGGCTTGTGGTGGCCCAAGGCAATGTTAAGAAACTTTGTTGGCGTTTCCTTTATTTTGGCAGTTACCAGTACCTTCTTCAGGTTTCTCTCTGATATCCAAGATTAACCCATTGACAACACTAAGACCATGTTCAGTATTTAGGCCTATATAGTATTCATTGTATATAGTTAGAATGACTTGTAATAGTTGTGTGTGTGTTAGCATTTACAGTAAACTGCAGAGAATGCAGGGGGGAAAAAAATACTCCAGACATGTGCAAACTGTCCACACACTCACCAACGCAGATCACCCAATAACAGCCAATGCTGGTACTATGCTCCTATTCTGTGCTGCCAGTGAACATACGAAAATGCCAATTTAAGAGAACCTGCCTGACGTGCACTGCAAATCCGAGATTCAACTCGCGCGCGTAGCACATGTTGAATTGGGGTTCTTTCCCGCTCCGTGCGTGCTTTGTTTGCGAGTCTGACCGCAATTATAGAATTGTACCAAATCAAGTCTATAAAAGGTTGGAATACTTTCTTGACAGCATTCCATTTACACATCTAGTAAAAGTCACTAACAAGATCTAATTAGAAAGAACACACAAAGGGCCTTTATTGTTGGAGATTACATGTACAGTGTAGAATTGAGATCATTATCTGTTACATTTTTCTAGTAGAACGCTGGTCACCTCTCAAACAGGGCCAATCACAAGTATTGGCTTTTTAGACACTGTTCCCAATTAACACTAAAAGCAAAATAATTTTTGAAAACATAACAAAAACAAATGAGTGCATCGACACAGACCGCAAACTGGCTACACGAAGCTTAAGTAGGCTACCGCAAAGTGAATCTGAACGCTGTTCGCTAGAAGAGTCCGGTGTTTCAGCCGATGTAAAGGTGCCTATCGTATTTCCGTGCAGCGCATACATCATTTCAGATTTTCGAAATTGATATAATCTCAAATCTAGTGCAAATACAAGTATTACCTCTATAGCTAATAATCGACACTCCATTCTTCATCGCGCAGTTTTCTAAACTCCCGACTCAATTTAATGCCAAAATGTTTATATTTATTTTTGATTATACTTATACGTGGATGATAATTACAGTTACAGTCTCAGGTTGCGTGATCCTCGTAATGTTACGTGGGAAATACAACTAATGGGCCGCAGAATTAAATGCATATCACACTCGCACAAATGCTAGCAGTTATTTGTCGTATTTGCATTTTATTTATTTATTTCACTAGCAAATGCGAGTGAACTGCTGGCACTTTAGAGCCCACTATCTTATGTTCGCTAACGTTAGCTTGAAATAATTAGTGTTGACCTTTCTACAACACACGGAGTCGAAAGGGATTTGTCCAGGTGTTTACGTACAAGCTGACAGTTGCAAACTCAGCGTCACAACAAACAGGAGGGGCAGACACGGGATAGCTATGTCGAATAGCGATGTATTCATCTCCATGTCCGTTGACACAAACTCTATACATGTTTGTGTGTTGCAGCTCGAGAACCGGGATGTTATATTTACTAAGTGGATTTATTTTTTATTAAAATTTTTAAAAAAAATACAAATCAGGCCCCATTCATTTCTGCTGTACTTTTAACTCGATCTCCTATCTGCTTACATGGACAGAGAATTGCGTAGTTGGTACGCAAAATGCATGCATGTTGGCTGGTCCCCTATGCCTATGCAATCATTTAAATTATAAACTGGGTGGTTCAAGCCCTGAATGCTGATTGGCTGACAGCCATGGTATATCAGACCGTGTACCACAGGTATGACAAAATATTTATTTTTACTGCTCTAATTTTGTTGGTAACCAGTTTATAATAGCAATAAGGCACCTCGGGGTTTGTGATATATGGCCAAGAAACCAAGGCAAGGGCAGGGTCCAGGCACTCCGCGTTGCGTCGTTCACAAGAACATCCCTTAGCCATGTTATATTGGCCATATACCACACCGCCTCGGGCCTTGTTGCTTAATTATACACATGATTTTACAGAACAAAATATGAAATTTGTGCAATATGAAGAAAGCAGATTTACCTTTCTGACCAGTCGGAGGGCCTGAGTCCTCTCCCCCTCATTGCTCTGCTGGATGTCAATGCACCTGATCAAAGCACACAGTATGACATCACAGCCACGGTTCATATCACACCAGGTTATACATCATCATGCTATCAAACAATGTATACGAAATGCTTCAGTCTGGTTTTAGACCCCATCATAGCACTGAGACGGCACTTGTGAAGGTGGTAAATGACATTTTAATGGCAACGGACCGAGGCTCTGCATCTGTCCTCGTGCTCCTAGACCTTAGTGCTGCTTTTGATACCATCGATCACCACATTCTTTTGGAGAGATTGGAAACCCAAATTGGTCTACACGGACATGTTCTGGCCTGGTTTAGATCTTATCTGTCGGAAAGATATCAGTTTGTCTCTGTGAATGGTTTGTCCTCTGACAAATCAACTGTAAATTTCGGTGTTCCTCAAGGTTCTGTTTTAGGACCACTATTGTTTTCACTATATATTTTACCTCTTGGGGATGTTATTCGAAAACATAATGTAAACTTTCACTGCTATGCGGATGACACACAGCTGTACATTTCAATGAAACATGGTGAAGCCCCAAAATTGCCCTCGCTAGAAGCATGTGTTTCAGACATAAGGAAGTGGATGGCTGCAAACTTTCTACTATTAAACTCGGACAAAACAGAGATGCTTGTTCTAGGTCCCAAGAAACAAAGAGATCTTCTGTTGAATCTGACAATTAATCTTTATGGTTGTACAGTCGTCTCAAATAAAACTGTGAAGGACCTCGGCGTTACTCTGGACCCTGATCTCTCTTTTGAAGAACATATCAAGACCATTTCGAGGACAGCTTTTTTTCCATCTACGTAACATTGCAAAAATCAGAAACTTTCTGTCCAAAAATGATGCAGAAAAATTAATCCATGCTTTTGTCACTTCTAGGTTAGACTACTGCAATGCTCTATTTTCCGGCTACCCGGATAAAGCACTAAATAAACTTCAGTTAGTGCTGAATACGGCTGCTAGAATCCTGACTAGAACCAAAAAATTTGATCATATTACTCCAGTGCTAGCCTCTCTACACTGGCTTCCTGTCAAAGCAAGGGCTGATTTCAAGGTTTTACTGCTAACCTACAAAGCATTACATGGGCTTGCTCCTACCTATCTCTCTGATTTGGTCCTGCCGTACATACCTACACGTACGCTACGGTCACAAGACGCAGGCCTCCTAATTGTCCCTAGAATTTCTAAGCAAACAGCTGGAGGCAGGGCTTTCTCCTATAGAGCTCCATTTTTATGGAACGGTCTGCCTACCCATGTCAGAGACGCAAACTCGGTCTCAACCTTTAAGTCTTTACTGAAGACTCATCTCTTCAGTGGGTCATATGATTGAGTGTAGTCTGGCCCAGGAGTGGGAAGGTGAACGGAAAGGCTCTGGAGCAACGAACCGCCCTTGCTGTCTCTGCCTGGCCGATTCCCCTCTTTCCACTGGGATTCTCTGCCTCTACCCTGTTACGGGGCTGAGTCACTGGCTTACTGGGGCTCTCTCATGCCGTCCCTGGGGGGGTGCGTCACCTGGGTGGGTTGATTCACTGTTGTGGTCGGCCTGTCTGGGTTGGCGCCCCCTTGGGTTGTGCCGTGGCGGAGATCTTTGTGGGCTATACTCGGCCTTGTCTCAGGATGGTAAGTTGGTGGTTGAAGATATCCCTCTAGTGGTGTGGGGGCTGTGCTTTGGCAAAGTGGGTGGGGTTATATCCTTCCTGTTTGGCCCTGTCCGGGGGTGTCCTCGGATGGGGCCACAGTGTCTCCTGACCCCACCTGTCTCAGCCTCCAGTATTTAAGCTGCATTAGTTTATGTGTCGGGGGGCTAGGTTCAGTTTGTTATATCTGGAGTACTTCTCCTGTCCTATTCGGTGTCCTGTGTGAATCTAAGTGTGCGTTCTCTAATTCTCTCCTTCTCTCTTTCTTTCTCTCTCTCGGAGGACCTGAGCCCTAGGACCATGCCCCAGGACTACCTGACATGATGACTCCTTGCTGTCCCCAGTCCACCTGGCCATGCTGCTGCTCCAGTTTCAACTGGCCTGGGCCCTAGGACCATGTCCCAGGACTACCTGACATGATGACTCCTTGCTGTCCCCAGTCCACCTGGCCATGCTGCTGCTCCAGTTTCAACTGTTCTGCCTTACTATTATTCAACCATGCTGGTCATTTATGAACATTTGAACATCTTGGCCACGTTCTGTTATAATCTCCACCCGGCACAGCCAGAAGAGGACTGGCCACCCCACATATGCTCTCTCTAATTCTCTCTTTCTTTCTCTCTCTCTCGAGGACCTGAGCCCTAGGACCGTGCCCCAGGACTACCTGACATGATGACTCCTTGCTGTCCCCAGTCCACCTGACTGTGCTGCTGCTCCAGTTTCAACTGTTCTGCCTTATTATTATTCGACCATGCTGGTCATTTATGAACATTTGAACATCTTGGTCATGTTCTGTTATAATCTCTACCCGGCACAGCCAGAAGAGGACTGGCCACCCCACATAGCCTGGTTCCTCTCTAGGTTTCTTCCTAGGTTTTGGCCTTTCTAGGGAGTTTTTCCTAGCCACCGTGCTTTTACACCTGCATTGTTTGCTGTTTGGGGTTTTAGGCTGGGTTTCTGTACAGCACTTTGAGATATCAGCTGATGTACGAAGGGCTATATAAATAAATTTGATTTGATTTGATTTGATCACTATGGAATAATAGTCCGCATGATTCTATGCTACCTCTGATGGAGTAACAACTTTGCAAGCAACAGACTACCACAGTAGTAATACTCTAGTGCAACAAATTTGAACTCCCTTAATTTGATGAACTACATTGTTGTAAAATATGTTAAACATATGTAACATACAGGTAACTGTCAAAATAAAGGAAACACTTGGGTAAATGAGGGATACTAAGTATATGGAAAGCAGGTGCTTCTACACAGGAGTGAATCCTGAGTTAATTTAGCAATTAAACAGTCCCATCATGCTTAGGGTCATATATAAAAATGCCCAGTTGCCCATTATTTTGGCTACCATTGCTAGAAGAAATCTCAGTGACTTAAAAAGAGGGGTCTCAAAGGAGCATACAGGGTTTAAAGGTTGTGTGTATTTGTCTCAGTCACCAGATCTCAACCCAATTCAGCAATTACGGGAGATTTTTGGAGCAGCGCCTAAGACAGCGTTGTCCACCACCATCAACAACAAACACCCAAATTATGGAATCTCTCATGGAAGAACGGTGTCGCATCCCAACAATATAGTTTCAGACACTTGTAGAATCTATGCCAATGCACATTGAAGCTGTTCTGTGTCATGCTAGCCCAAAGCCCTACTAAGACACTTTAATGTTGGTGTTTCCTTTATTTTGGCAGTTACCTGCATGCTAAATTGTACAAGATGAATCCAGTGTGTCCCTGTGCAGGTGTGGTGACACGACAGAGTATCTCTCTCTCACCTGGCAATCAAGTAGTCCACCTGCAATCTGAGGACCTTTTGCAGCACGTTGCTGTCTCTGATGAGGTACCTCAGAACCCTCAGGCCTGCAGCACGCACCTCCTTGGCCTCATTCAGCAGGGCTAACCGCAGGCTGGGGAGGGACACAAAACACAGCTTAGATTGACACGAAATGGCAACGTACACTTACGGACACAAAATGGACACTCGCATAGCTTGGTCCCAAAAATTGGTTACAATGACCTATCACTAATTTGGATATGTTCCACAAACAATGGAAGTGCTTGGATAAAAATCATCTGTAAAATAGCATTTAAAGTGTTCTAGGTTACACTATATGGGACTACTTACCAGATGATGATTTCTTCATATGTAAACCCAAACTTCTCCTCGCAGTGGCCAATGCTGATTAGCAGCTGAAACAGAGAAAGACTGGACTTACAATCAGTTGACAGAGGATGCACTGTGTCCTTTGGCTGTCCATAACAATACAGACCGAAGACATTTTAATATATAGCGAACATATGTATTTGAGACAGAGACCCATATATTTGGGGTATGTACATTACATTTACAGTCACAAGGATTTTTCCCCTGATATTTAGTAAGGCAACATTACAACAAGGACATGTTTATTACTTGTTCATAGCTTGTATGGGCATGGCATATTTTACACAGTGCGACAAACCGACAAAATCTTCAATTCATAGTGTTTTAATGCTTTAAATCAATGCGCTTAAACAGTTTGCTGTAGGGTTGAAAATAAGTCACCATTCACACTCCGTAAACCCCAGTGCAGGGTGGGAGCGGAGTGAGAGGGATAGGGAGTAGGTCAGTGTGTGAGTGAGTTTGGAATCAGCAGTGATGTCAGAGCCCAGGCAGGCAGGAGAGGTCGGGAAAGGGGGGCACTGAACATGCTACAGGGGGATTAGGTCACCTCTCGCTGTCCTGGAATCCTTAAAAGGAGCTGCAGGCCTCAACACCACACTCACTCAGTCAGTCCGTCCAGCGGTAAACCGAGAGTCAGGTGTATACACACAGCTCAGACCAACTGTATCTGGTAGCTGCCTTCACCTCTCTAATCTTACATAGGACAATAACACTGACACTAACCCATCAGGACAGGACATGCTAAGTTATAGTGGGGATGTCACAGGCTTGGAATACCAATGTTTATCTTTTGACATGAACGTTTCAAAAAGTCACCATACAATTTGACTAAACATCTTCCATTAAACATCTGATTGTCGATAACCTCGCCACAACTTTCAGAATAATATCCGTGACATGGTGTGGCACCTGGAGGGACACTAAGCCTGCAGATCTACTTGCTACAACCTTGGAAAACAGAGACCACATGCAACATCTCCAGTTTCAAAAGAACAACAATTACCAACAATCTCTGGTTTCAAAGTCAGAGTGCTGTTGACGCACATGAGGTTACAGCTCTGCCCCATGGCCAGAGCTCCTATTACCATCACTGTCAACATCACAATGACAAACTCAGCTAGGCCTGACTGCAGGAGCTAAGGAACAGCGGGCCAAGGAGAGGTCAACGGCTACACATAAGAAGAATATGTTCAGCAGACGCATCTCAATACTCTAAAGTTGCTTCCTAAATAAAAGCTAAATTAACCTAAATGAAGGTTGCATTTCATGTGGCTTTGATCAGCCCTAGGTGGATATCAGCAGCCTAAAGTAGTTTATCTCCTCTCCTTCTTCAGCACTGATTTGAAAAGCTAGGTGAAAGCAATAGTGTATATCTGCCGGTAATTAACTGTCCCCTGACCAGTTGTATCACGTTGGTCAGGATGATGAAGCCACTAGGTGAAGATAGGTGGAAGTGACATTTGACCCAACTAAGAGCTTGAATGCACAATGTAGCACCAGACACCTAAACCAAACAAAACGTTGACTACTTAAGATGCAGCTATACACTGGGTGCACAAAACATTAAGGACACCTGTTCTTTCCATGACAGACTGACCAGGTGAATCCAGGTGAAAGCTATGATCCCTTATTGGTGTCACTTGTTAAAACCACTTCAAATCAGTGTAGATGAAGGGGAGAAGACAGGATAAAGGATGTTTAAACCTTGAGACAATTGAGCCATGGATTGTGTGGCATTCAGAGGGTGAATAGGCAAGACAAAAGATTTAAGTGCCTTTGAACGGGGTATGGTAGTATGTGCCAGGCGCACTGTCAAAAACCCAGCAGCGTTACAGTGTTTCACGCTCAACAGTTTCCTGTGTGTGTCAAGAACAGTCCACCATCCAAAGGACATCCAGCCAACTTGTCACAACTGTGGGAGGCATTGGAGTCAACATGGGCCAGCATCCCTGTGGAACGCTTTCAACACCTTGTAGA